>NC_089582.1:71735312-71881030 GCF_019320115.1 Miscanthus floridulus | reverse complement strand
ATACCACTTCCTCATGAATTTATCTTGAATCGTGACCTTTTGGCTCAACTTTATCCTAGTTTTGCCGAAGGAGCAACCCCCCTTTTCACCTTGAATTGGTCCAAATATGCAGAATTTCTTAGTTTTCACGGAGGACTAGATCCAATAACCGGTGGTCTATGGTTGAGTGATATTGCACACCATCATTTAGCTATTGCTATTCTTTTCCTGATCGCTGGTCATATGTATAGGACCAATTGGGGTATTGGTCATGGACTTAAAGATATTTTGGAGGCTCATAAGGGCCCATTTATAGGACAAGGCCATAAAGGTCTCTATGAAATCCTAACAACGTCATGGCATGCTCAATTATCTCTTAACCTAGCTATGCTAGGCTCTACAACTATTGTTGTAGCTCATCATATGTACTCTATGCCCCCTATCCATACCTAGCTACTGACTATGGTACACAACACTGGTAGAGAACCGAGCTTTACTCCCGGTGGGGAACCCCCTCTAGTCCCGGTTCCCCACCCGGGAGCAAGCATCCGGGACTAAAGGGGGGGGTCCTTTAGTCCCGGGTCAGGAACCGGGACTAAAGGAGGACCTTTAGTCCCGGTGGGTAACACCAACCGGGACTAAAGGTGCCTCCTGACATGCCACGATGGCCGGCACCTTTAGTCCCGGTTGGTAATACGAACCGGGACTAAAGGTTTTTTTCTTTTTTCTTTTCTTTTCATTTTTTTGTTTTCTTTTCAAAATAGGTTTTCGAAGTCGTATTGTACGCTGCTAATTATACATTTATATGCGCATATAGTATGTTTCGGTTCAAGCACAATGAACGTATTAAATCACACAATTCAAGCATAGAAATATATATATATATATATATATATATATATATATATATATGCATGCATCATATATATATTTACATGCATGCATGCATATGTGTATTTTACATTATATTATTTCATGTGCATATATTACAAAAGATTGCATTATAGTTGTTGTGACATAACAAGTTTCTTCTCATCCTCTAGCTTGGCTTCAATGGCAGTGTTGGGTCGAAGTAGAACTCGCCCTTGGAATCGATGACCTGCTCATTAAAAAATCCGGCTATAGACTCTTGAATTGCTTTGATTTGGTCTTGCCGTATGACCTTTTCCTCCAACCATCGAGTCTACAGGTTTGAATTAAAGGAAAATAAATTAATATATGTACATATATATATATATATAAAGACATAGTAACACAATCAATAATAATAATTAAATGAATATATAGTGTATTTTTAACGTACTTTGAGTCTCTCTGTAGGAGTTCTTTGGGAGAGCACCTTGATAAACTTGCAAACATAGTAACCACAGTAGTTGTTCCCCTGTTCCTGCCTCAGACACCACTTTACGAGAAAAAGATTTGTCATCCAATCTGGTGATCCGGTGAAAGCTATATGTTTAATTAATAAAGATGATGCGATTCAGGGGACTTACTTTCAATGGGATTACATTCAGTGGCGCTTTGCATTTTTCCATGTGTTGCTTCTCAATAAAGGTTTTCCAAACACTGCCCAATAAAAAATTTGCCACGTCATCAGATATAGTTAATCATCATGTTTGTGTGTATATATAGTTGCTAGAGATCCCGAAATTACCTCTGGATAATATCTATCATATCTTGGTAGTCTTGTTGTGGTTTTCTCATCGAGTCATAGATTATCAAGTGACTTTTCACCAGATCGATGTCCATCAATATCCAGTGATTGCTGCATGTGTTTATAGGATATAACGCATAACACTCATTAATTAACTAGAATCAACATATGAGCCATTAAGGCTATGATCGACATGATTAACACTCACTTGAAGTTATAGGGAAAGAGTATATCCTTCTTGTGGCGTTGGTTCACTAAGAAGTTCATGATGTTACTCTCTGACTTAGACTTCCAATTAGTCATTGGAGTAATTGGGTCTTTGAATACTATATGGGGATCAACAAAACCAATTTCATTGCAGCCTTCCTTTCTGAGCTCTGTCATTGTAAATCTGCATATATATAGTACTTGTTAGGATAATTTATATGCATATGCACACATATGATGAGTTTAATAATAGATCGAAAGAATTATTACTTACAGGCAATAGCAGCTAATGATAACTTTGTCCAGAGAGGTAAGGTGGCATAGTTGATGAAATTCTGCAAAGTCAACATACATAACATCATCGCCACGGAACCAATGTTCGTCTCTAATTCTGACACCAACGCAGAAGTCTCCACTGGTAGACGCCTGCATGTACCACTTGTTTAGCAGGTACATTTGCGTCCCCAGATCAGATAAGGCTTGAGGGTTGTATAGACTCTGGCCTAGTACAAATTTTTTCTTCCAAATATCAACCTCCGCCGCACTCTCAATTTTTCCATCACCAAACATCTGGTAAAGGTCGAGACCAGTCTCATCAAGAAATTCACCAAGGTGATCCAAATCGACATCCGGAGGTATGTTTGCCTGATGCATTAATCCTAAATTCGAACCATATTCATTACCAACAACTAGCGGGGGGATTGATTGGTGCGCTTGTTGTCCGAGTTGGGCAACTCCTTTCCCTGCCCGCTTCTTTTTCTGTGCCGCCTCAATTGACTTGGTGAGAGTGCGGTCATAGTCTGATAACGTTGATTTGGACGGCTTACGAGATTCCCGCTGTTGATGCTGGTAAGAAGTCACCTTTTTTCTTAAAATATCCGGAGCTACGAAGAAGTACGGTTTCTCTGGGTTTCTCCTTGCTTCTTGATTCATTTTAAGTTTGTCATAGAATCTAGACATGTCTTTTTTATATGCATCAGTTCCTTCTTCCTTCTCTTCAGATATTATTTTGGGAATAGCCCTTGGTTTCACGGTGGCTTTCTTTGCAGGCGGGGACTGATTCTTCGTTTGAGGGGCTGGCCTCTTGCTAGGCTTCTTGGTAGGCGGGGGCGGGGGAGGCGTTGGAGACCTCCTTGGAGGTGTTGGCAGCGGCGTTGGAGACCTCCTTGGAGGTGTTGGCAGCGGCGTTGGAGACCTCCTTGGAGGTGGCGGCTGTGGCGTTGGAGACCTCCTTGGAGAGGGTGTGGATGCAGCCTCGTCTTCCAACACAATGTCATCGTACAGAGCACTATGATGATCTGGCGATTGAACAATTGGATTTAGGTTGGGGGAGGATCTGCTACAAAAAAAGGAATGACATATTATTATGAGCAGATTGTTAATTATTTAAGCCAATACAAATTAATGATGTAGTGTTTTCATCCGCACGTACCTATGGTGAGGTAGTTCAGAAGGAGGTGGAGCCGACATCCCTGGAATGATGATGTAGCGCTTGCGCCATAGAATGAATGTCTTCTCCGCTTCTCCTAGAGTCTTCTCGCCATCACCTCCAGGAATGTCAAGAGGCAAATCACTAAAACCTTTTTCAGCTTTATCTACCGAGATGGTGGCATATCCTTCTTGGATTATATTCCCATGAATCCTTGGTGTCTTGGTTCGGTCGATAGGATTAACAAGACCGATAGCCACCTTGATTGTGGAATTCTCCTTCGGAATGTGTAGCTCACACGTTGTACAAGGTTCAGTGACGTCATCCACAGGGAAGCGCAGTCCTGTGTCCCCTTGATTTGGTATCTCCGTGGAAGCGCAGCTGCTTTTCAACTGAACAGATTGGCTAATGTTGATTCCTGGCTCTGATGCCTGCTTGCTTGCACTCACTGCTATTTGCACTTGCCTTTTGATTTCCTCCTGCATTCTCGCTTCAAGGTTTTTTTTCCCGCTCCTGTGCTTCACGCACCGCTTCCTCCAACCTCTGGAGCCGGTGTGCCTCTTCTTCCTTCTTTCTCTGGCGACTTCTGTAGGAAGGTCTGTCCTGAGGGAATCCATGCTCCCACGAGACACTTCCTTTGCCTCTAGTTCGGCCACCATGTTCAATAGTCCCGATGGCGTATGTCAGCTCATCCTTCTCTCTGTTGGGCCTGAACTCACCACTAGCAGCAGCTCTCTGAGCATAAAACAATCTTTCTGCTGCTTCTTGCAGTCTTGCGCCATAAACGCACTTCCCTGTCTCCTGGTCTAGTGTTCCCCCATGAGCGAAAAACCAATTCTTTGCACGTTCTCCCCACTCGAGTGATTCTGGTCTGATACCCTTGGCAAGAAGGTCTGCTTCCATTTTGTTCCACTTCTTAATGGCAGTCGGGTAGCCACCTGATCCCAAGGTATGGTGGTATGTCTTCTGTTGGGCATTACGTTGGTTCTTTATCACCCGACTCACACCCTCTTCTGAAGTCTTGTACTGTACAAACTCATCCCAATAGGGCCTCTGCTTTGAGATCGGGCCTGGGACAGTAAAATCTGGTGCTATGTTCTTCTTGACATACGTCGTGTATAGGTGTTTCTTCCAAGTCTGAAACTGGGTGGCCATCTTCTTCATTGCCCAATCCCTAACTCGCTCCTTCAATTCATCACCATCTATTATATCATCATAATCATCTGTTTGGAGTGTGAAATGTACCAAGACATCATTCCAAATTAACGCCTTGTCACGATCGGAGACAAAACTGATATGAGGAGCATTGGTCTTCTTCTTCCATTCACGGGTACTAATCGGGAGCCGGTCCCGTACAAGGTAACCACAGTGGTGCACAAATTTCATTTTATTCGGCCCCCCGGTTCTCCTGTATCCACATTGAACTCCGAGATGATGAAGCGACCCTCCAATGGCTTTTTGGGACCTCGAACATTTTTACTCTTCGTTGTAGTTGTTGATGTCGATCCAGAGGGCTACAAAACATAAACATTATTTTTAATGTCATGAGCACACATAAGACATATGATAATATATATATATAGCTAATAATAAAAAATATATACTTGGCCAATATGTTGTTGCTCATTTTGTTCAAGAGCTAAGTACTGACTCCCGTCATCTACATCCTCTTGCACGTTATTTTTAGCACCATCATCGCCGGCAACTTGAGTGCCAGTGTTGATCAAATTCATCATCAACTCCTCCTCATCCATATTTCTCGGGTCGGCCATCTAGCTTCAAAAAACAAAACCAATATATAGTACGTCAAATCTTTGCTTATTACATGCGTAAAATCTACAAACAATATGCATTATTAAATCTTGCCCCTCGATCACGGACGCAATTCGCCACACTAGGACGAACTACGTCGGTACTAGGGCGAATTAGGGCACGAGAAAGGGCGGTGTGACAAGAGTGGCGGTGCTCCACTCCGCCGTATATATGTCTGTACACATGGGTGAACGAGGGCGGCGGTGCTCCGCCGTATACATAGAAACGCATGGACGAAATGCATATGAATACAAATGACGTATATATACGTGTCGGCGCGGTGGCCGATGTGCTGACGACGATGACGTGAGGCGGGCCGGCGTGCTGACGACGACGACGACGTGAGGCGGGCCGGGGCGGTGTCGGTGCGTGATGTTGTGATCCTATGTACCATGTGATCAACCATGTAGTCATTCATCATATGAGAAAATTCTATGTTAATAATATAAGTATAAGCCATTATGAAATGTAAGTATACGTGTCTTATTGCTCATATAACCATTACTATTTCCGAAATGATAAGAATTTATTTTCTTCTTCTACAGGCGATCTCTGATGCTATGATATAAAGTTTGAAGATAGTCTTCCCGGAAAAAAATATGTAATGCTCATATTACTTTAGCAACATTAATATATTATATCTGTATATTCAAAGTTCACAAATGAAGAAACATGTGATATTTTTGATAAACTAAAAAACGCTTAGTTTATAAACTGGGTATCAAAATTGAGTTCCTATTTGACCATTATATATCCTACAACAAATCCTTCAAAAAAAAAGACCCTACATGAATATATTTGGATAAAATTTCGTTAACAAACATTGATCTATGAAGATAGAAAAAATTCTTCTATTGAAACTGCATCTTGAAATAATGGCATATCATATAGTGATGAATATATGGCGGTTGATGGGCTGGATCATTAGCGGATGGTTCGTAGCGTTGTTTCCAAATAATATATAGCGTGTTTATTATACAAGCCATGGATTTACATCGATCTAATTAATTTCTAAAGTAATTTCATTGGTGATCCTTAATTATACTTGTCATTTAGAGTTCCAAATATTCAAAACTTGCCTTAAGATATATTTTTATTTAAAATCATTTAGAGTTCCAAATATTCATTTTTAGTTTCTATAGATTTTGTGATTCAAAATTTGGAATTTTCAATCGACCTCGACCGTTGACATGGCTTACACCAAAGTTGTAGTTTTCGACGTGATCTATAACTCGGCAGTGGAGGGCTCGGACGAATGTACAAAGAGATCGACGAATATATCACCTCGAAGCTCGGCAGTGTACGTACTGGAGGGCCTCGGGCCGGCGCGGTGGGGCAACGCGCGGTGGAGGGCCTCGGGCGCGGAGGAGGGCGCGGTGGAGGGCCACGGGCAAGCGCGGAGGAGGGGCACGGGCGCGCGCGGTGGAGGCCGCACGAGGAAGAAGACGGCGGCGCCGGTGTCACGGAAGGCGAACGGACGCGGCGCGAGGTCGAAGAAGAGGCCGGGCGGCGGTGTTCGACGAGGAAGAAGACGAGCAGATCGATCTGCCAGGCGCTGGAGGTTATATAGCAGAGGAGAATTACTCCCGGTGCCAGCCACCAACCGGGAGTAAAAACCCTTTACTCCCGGTGCGTATTACCAACCGGGAGTAAAGGTTCCTTTACTCCCGATGCGTGTTACCAACCGGGAGTAAAGGTATACCTTTACTCCCGGTTGGTAACACGCACCGGGAGTAAAGGCTTTTTTTGGCGGGCCACGAAACTGCAGCCCACCTTTACTCCCGGGTGGGCTTCCCACCCGGGAGTAAAGGTGGCCTGCAGTTTCGTTTCCCGCCTGTTTTAAGCAATAGTCTTGTTAAATACAATAGAAATGCAATAGTTTTTATTAAATACATAGTAAATTAAATAAAAGGCATAAAATTATTTTGTTAAAAATATGAATTTTATTTTTGTTTATTGCACATAGGAAAAATCGATAACCTAACTTTTTTTATTTTTTGTTAGAATTATAAAACATAATGTAACTAATATTTATTATTTCGTTAATGCAAAAATGTAGTGTTTAATTAAAATTATTAAAATTATTGGTTTTGGACAGGAAATTTGTTTTCACATCATTTTAACGTTAATATTTTAATTTTTCATCACTCAGTATCCTAATTTACCTTTTTGAGAGAGAAATCCCACCAAATCAAACATTGATTTAATTTGAAATATGACATAATAAACATCTGAATTCACAATTATTACATAATATCTCAAACACACACTATATTAAATCACTATATCATCAAGTGGGCACAGCAGTGAACTTCTTCTTTACGTATGTCCCTTGGTTATGATCGCTTCGTAACCATGGAGTGTCCTCATCATTTACCAAGATGCTAGGGTCTTTGTTCACTTTGAAGGGCGGAATTCGGTCATCCTTTTCATATTCTTCTGACATGTCCGACTTGTCCTCAATTCCCACGATGACTCTTTTCCCTGAAAGAACTATGTGGCGCTTTGGCTCTTTGGTTGAGTCATTATCGTTTTTCCCTCTTTTTGGTTTGGTAGACATATCATTGACATAGAACACCTGATTCACATCCTTGGCAAGGACGAATGGTTCGTCTTTATACCCAATATTACTAAGGTCTACTGTTGTCATTCCATACTCGTTGTCTACTGTTACTCCGCCTCCGGTCACCTTGACCCATTGGCACTTGAACAATGGGATCTTCAAAGTAGGTGCATATTCTAGTTCCCATATTTCATCTATGCGTCCATAATATGTCTGCTTATTCCCATTCGGGTCTGTGGCATCTATGCGGACACCACTGTTTTGGTTGGTACTCCTTTTATCTTGGGCTACTGTGTAGAATATGTTCCCATTTATCTCGTACCCTTTGTATGTGACGATATGCCATGATGGTTGCATAGCCAATAAATACAGTTGCTCATGGATGCTCTCATCACCTTGACATTTTTTTCGCAACCAACCGCCGAAAGTTTCCATGTGCTTATGCGTAATCCAAGCTTCAGTCTTGCCTGGAAACTCGGATCGTAAGAGATCCTTGTGTGTCTCAATATACGGATCTACCAAAGAGGAGTTCTGTAGAACTGTGTAGTGCGCTTTATTGAAATAATCATCATCCGTACCAATATATGTTTTCCTCCCTAGTGTCCCCTTTCCGCTTAGTCTCCCCTCATGTCTCGATTCAGGAACACCAATCGAGTCAAGGTCGGGAATAAAGTCAACACAGAACTCAATGACCTCTTCTGTTCCATAGCCCTTGGCGATGCTTCCTTCTGGGCGAGCACGGTTGTGAACATATTTCTTTAGGACTCCCATGAATCTCTCTAAGGGGAACATGTTGTGTAGGAACACAGGACCGAGAGTGAAAATCTCCTTGACTAGGTGAACTAGGAGGTGTGTCATAATATCAAAGAAGGAAGGAGGGAACACTAACTCAAAGCTGACGAGACATTGAACCACATCATTCTGTAGTTTAGCTAGATCAGTTGGATCAATTGCCTTCTGAGAAATTGCATTGAGGAATGCACATAGCTTTACGGTGGCTAGACGTACATTTGGAGGTAGAATTCCTCTTAATGCAACTGGAAGTAATTGCGTCATGAGAACGTGACAGTCATGGGACTTTAAGTTACAGAATTTCTTCTCTGTCACATTTATAATACCCTTTATATTCGAGGAGAATCCAGATGGTACCTTGATGTTGTTTAAGCATTCAAACATGATTTCCTTCTCCTCTTTGCTTAGAGTGTAGCTAGCAGGACGTAAGTAATGGCGTCCATCATCTGTCTTCTCTGGATGCAGGTTGTCTCTTTCTCTCAAACAACACAGGTCCTGTCGTGCTTCAAATGTGTCCTTAGGCTTTCCATACACACCCATAAAGCCTAGCAGGTTCACACAAAGATTCTTCGTCAGGTGCATCACGTCGATCGAGCTACGGACCTCCAGGACTTGCCAATAGGGTAGGTCCCAAAATATGGACTTTTTCTTCCACATGGGTGCGTGACCGTTAGCGTCTTTCGGAATAGGTTGGCTTCCATGTCCTTTTCCAAAGACGACTTTCACATCATTGACCATATCGAGTACATCCTCACCGGTTCGGTTGCGAGGCTTGGTCAGGTGGTCTGCTTTCCCTTTAAAATGCTTACCTTTCTTTCTTACGGGGTGATTTGCAGGAAGAAATCGACGATGGCCAAGGTACACGACCTTTCGACATTTTTTCAAGAATACACCTCTAATATCACCGAAGCAGTGTGTGCATGCATTATATCCCTTGTTTGACTGTCCTGAAAGATTACTTAGAGCAGGCCAATCATTGATTGTTACGAACAACAATGCTCGCAGATCAAAGTGTTCCTATTTGTACTCATCCCACACACGTACACCTTCTTTATTCCACAAAATGAGAAGTTCATCAATAAGTGGTCTCAGGTACACATCGATGTCATTGCCAGGTTGCTTCGGGCCTTGGATGAGCACAGGCATCATAATGAACTTCCGCTTCATGCATAACCAAGGAGGAATGTTGTAGATACTTAGAGTAACAGGCCAAGTGCTATGACTACTGTTCTGCTCTCCAAAAGGATTGATACCATCTGTACTTAAAGCAAACCTTAAGTTTCTTGCGTCATTTGCAAACTCCGGGAATTCTCTATCGATTGCTCTCCACTGGGACCCATCAGCAGGGTGTCTCAACATATTGTCTACCTTACGGTCTTCTTTGTGCCATCGTAACAATTTTGCATGTTCTTTGTTTCTGAACAGACGTTTCAAGCGTGGTATTATAGGAGCATACCACATAACCTTGGCAGGGATTTTCTTACGTGGACGTTCGCCCTCAACATCACCAGGGTCATCTCGCCTGATCTTATACCACGACGCATGGCATACCGGGCATGCATCCAATTTCTCGTACTCTTTGCCACGGTATAGGATGCAGTCATTAGGACATGCATGTATCTTCTCTATTTCTAGCCCCATAGGACAGACAACTTGTTTTGCTTCGTAGGTAGTGGCGGGCAATTCATTGTACTTCGGAAGCATCTTCTTTTGGATTTTTAGTAACTCTCCAAATCCCTTGTCAGATACACCATTCTTTGCCTTCCATTGCAGCAATTCTAGTGTGGTTCCCAACTTTTTCTGCCCTGCATCACAAGTTGGGTACAACAATTTCTTGTGATCTTCTAGCATCCGCTCGAACTTGATCTTCTCCTTTTCACTTTCACATTCTCTTTGTGCATCACGAATGACCTGACAAAGATCATCAGCCGGCTCATCTTCTGCGGCTACCTCTTCTTCAGCTTCTCCCATTGCAGTATCATTGAAGCACGCACCATCAGGAATAATATCATTGTCGTCCCATTGTTCTTCTTCATCTTCTTCCATTACAACACCAGTTTCTCCGTGCTTTGTCCAACAAATATAGTTTGGCATGAAACCCGACTTGAACAAGTGTGAATGAAGAGTCCTTGAGCAAGGATATTCCACCGTATTCTTACATATGGCACATGGGCAGCACATGAAACCGTCGCGTTTGTTTGTCTCGGCCGCACGTAATAAAGAATGCACGCCGTCAATGAACTCTTGTGAGCGGCGATCAGCATTATACATCCAATGACGGCTCATCTGCATTACATGACATAAATATCATATTAAAACCTAGATCATAATTAATTATTTATACAACATGCGTGCCACCACAAAAGATACAAATTTATGAAAGCATCGCTACAATGTAGACAATCCCAACTACCACTAAAAGAACTAAAGCTAAAATACATTTCAGGAGCACAAGGATTTCGCGACCAATCTCAACTAAAACAGACAGATCCCCCGATTGTGCAACATCTTTGGGCTTCTTCGACTGGATCACTGCCTCATTAGCCGCCGTATCTGCCTGTTGTGCAAGATATTTTTGCACGAGTTCAACATACTCTTCCTCCCAGTAGAAGCCTGAACATCGTCCACTGCCATCCCACTGAAATTAAAACAAAAAACTAGAACTTTAATCACAACCATCATGAAAATAGGTATAAACTAACCATAATCATTAAATACGATAAAATAACTCACATTGCGATCCGGACACTTGTAGAAGATACGATCCTTGTTGGGACCCTCCTTCTTCACTCGGTACTCCATCACAATCTTCATCTCATCACGACACTTGCCGCATGGAATGAGAGGAAGGCCCGGCCTAAGTCGCTTTGGAAACCCATGAGAGGCCGAGGACCCGGAAGCAGTTGCCATCTACTCTCTATACTCATTTTTTAATACACTATAAATTTCTTCTTTTATAAACAAATAAAATTAACAAACTATAAAATTATCTAGATCTCTAAACAATGATATTTTTAATGGTCATTGTGTTCTCGTCTTTTACTGCGGCAGGTAAGTAATTCATATGATATTTCCGCAAATTAACAGAAGAATGGGAATGTACACACATAACAGACTACTACGACGATATCGGGACGTGTGAATAAATAACCATCCGTACTAGTTGACCTTGCTTACGTGATCATCTCGGCGAGCATTTCTCCACCGGACAGCACCGTACTTGGTCAAGGAAGAGCTCCGATTCTATGAGGAAGGGAACACGGTCTCCCACGACCGTTGTCGCTCTCCCTCGTAGAATCAAAGCTCCTCCTTGATGTCCGTTACCGCTCGACAGAGAACATGCTTGCCGAGCTGAACACGGTCCGCAAGTTCAACTAGTACGGATTTTCTATAATTTTCTAACTATTTTCTAAGTTTTTATTTATATATACTACGTTTAGGTACGGTGATTGACAGACTACTACGACGATATCGGGACATGTGAATAAATAACCATCCGTACTAGTTGACCTTGCTTACGTGATCAGCTCGGCGAGGATTTCTCCACCGGACGGCACTGTACTTGGTCAAGGAAGAGCTCCGATTCTACGAGGAAGGGAACACGGTCTTCCACGACCGTTATCGCTCTCCCTCGTAGAATCAAAGCTCCTCCTTGACGTCCGTTACCGCTCGGCAGAGAACATCCTCGCCGACCTGAACACGGTCCGCAAGTTCAACTAGTAAGGATTTGCTATAATTTTCTAACTATTTTCTAACTTTATATTTATATATACTTTAACCTTCTTTCATGTAAATATGCAAGCTTAAAGTGATTTTGAGCTCAAATTGCTTACAAATGAAAAAAAACCACAATAAAGAACCATAAATATATATAGTGAATAAAATGGTATAAGAAAATGGTAAAAAATGAGAGTATGAGATTGGTAACCTTTACAACTGAAGAATCGACGGAGGAATCGAAGAATGGATGGAGGAACAATGGAGGGAGGGAGGAAGCAAGAACACTACTGCAGTGAGCTTCAAAATGTGCTGAGCTCGGGCTCGGGGAGGAAGGAGGAGACGGCCGATTTATAAAGGGAGAACATTTAGTTCCGGTTGATAGATCCAATCGGGACTAAAGGTAACTTTCCAACCCCGGGTGCAGCCACGGCCCGGGAGTAGACCTTTACTCCCGGTTGGAGCCACCAACCGGGAGTAAAAGTATACCTTTAGTCCCGGTTGGTGGCTCCAACCGGGACTAAAGGTCCCTGCCACCTCTGTCTGGCGCAGTAGCCGTTGGGCAGGAACCTTTAGTCCCGGTTGGAGCCACCAACCGGGACTAAAGGTATTTCTAGTCCCGGGGGCAAAAAATTCCGGGACTAGAGCCCATTTTGGCCGAGGATCAAAGGTCTGTTCTCTACTAGTGCAACTTTCCTTGTTCACACACCACATGTGGATTGGCGGATTTCTAATAGTTGGTGCTGCTGCACATGCAGCCATTTTTATGGTAAGAGACTATGATCCAACTACTCGATACAACGATCTATTAGATCGCGTCCTTAGGCACCACGATGCAATCATATCCCACCTTAACTGGGTATGTATATTTCTGGGTTTTCACAGTTTTGGCTTGTACATTCATAATGGTACCATGAGTGCTTTAGGCCGTCCCCAAGATATGTTTTTGGATACCGCCATACAATTACAACCCATCTTTGCTCAATGGATACAAAATATCCATGCTGGCGCGCCTGGCGTAACAGCTCCTGGTGCAACAATAAGTACCAGCTTAACGTGGGGAGGCGACGAATTAGTAGCTGTAGGCGGCAAAGTAGCTTTGTTACCTATTCCATTAGAAACTGCAGATTTTTTAGTCCATTACATTCACGCATTTACCATCCATGTGACTGTATTAATACTTTTGAAAGGTGTTTTATTTGCTCGCAGTTCCCGTCTGATACCTGATAAAGCAAATCTTGGCTTTTGCTTCCCTTGTGATGGACCTGGGCGAGGGGGAACATGTCAAGTATCCGCCTGGGATCATGTTTTCTTAGGTCTATTCTGGATGTACAATTCTATTTCAGTAGTCATTTTCCATTTCAGTTGGAAAATGCAGTCGGATGTTTGGGGTACTATAAGTGATCAAGGGATAGTAACTCATATCACAGGGGGAAACTTTGCACAGAGTTCCATTATGATTAATGGTTGGCTTCGAGATTTCTTGTGGGCACAGGCATCCCAAGTAATTCAGTCTTATGGTTCTTCATTATCTGCATATGGTGTTTTTTTCTTAGGCGCTCATTTTGTCTGGGCTTTCAGTTTAATGTTTTTATTCAGCGGCCGTGGTTATTGGCAAGAACTCATTGAATCTATCATTTGGGCTCATAACAAATTCAAAGTTGCTCTTGCTACTCAGCCTAGAGCCTTGAGCATTATACAAGGACGTGCTATAGGAGTAACCCATTACCTTCTGGGTGGAATTGCCACAACATGGGCATTCTTCTTAGCGAGAATTATTGCAGTAGGATAGTGGCTAGGAGGATTTGAAAGGCATTATGGAATTAAGATTTCCCAGGTTTAGCCAAGGCTTAGCTCAGGACCCCACTACTCATCGTATTTGGTTTGGTATTGCTACCGCACATGATTTCGAAAGTCATGATGATATTACTGAGGAACGTCTTTATCAGAACATTTTTGCTTCTCACTTTGGGCAGTTAGCAATAATCTTTCTATGGACGTCCGGAAATCTATTTCATGTAGCTTGGCAAGGAAATTTTGAATCATGGATACAGGATCCTTTACACGTAAGACCTATTGGTCATGCCATTTGGGATCCTCATTTTGGGCAACCCGCCGTGGAAGCCTTTACTCGAGGAGGTGCTGCCGGTCCAGTGAATATCGCTTATTCTGGGGTTTATCAGTGGTGGTATACAATTGGATTGCGCACCAATGAAGATCTTTATACTGGAGCTCTTTTTCTATTATTTCTTTCTACGCTATCCTTAATAGGGGGTTGGTTACATCTACAACCCAAATGGAAGCCAAGCCTTTCGTGGTTCAAAAACGCCGAATCTCGTCTGAATCATCATTTGTCAGGACTTTTCGGAGTAAGTTCTTTGGCTTGGACAGGACATTTAGTTCATGTTGCTATTCTCGGATCTAGGGGGAGTACGTTCGATGGAATAATTTCTTAGATGTATTACCCTATCCCAAGGGGTTGGGTCCCCTTCTGACGGGTCAGTGGAATCTTTATGCCCAAAATCCTAATTTGAGTAATCATTTATTTGGTACCACTCAAGGAGCGGGAACTGCCATTCTGACCCTTCTTGGGGGATTCCATCCACAAACACAAAGTTTGTGGCTAACCGATATTGCTCATCATCATTTAGCTATTGCATTTATTTTTCTCATTGCCGGTCATATGTATCGAACTAACTTCGGAATTGGGCACAGTATCAAAGATCTTTTAGAAGCACATACTCCTTCGGGGGGTCGATTAGGATGTGGGCATAAAGGCCTTTATGATACAATCAATAATTCGATTCATTTTCAATTGGGCCTTGCTCTAGCTTCCTTAGGGGTTATTACTTCCTTAGTAGCTCAACATATGTACTCTTTACCTGCTTATGCATTCATAGCACAAGACTTTACTACTCAAGCTGCTTTATATACTCATCACCAATACATTGCAGGGTTCATCATGACATGGGCTTTTGCTCATGGAGCTATTTTTTTCATTAGGGATTACAATCCGGAACAGAATGAAGATAATGTATTGGCAATAATGTTAGACCATAAGGAAGCTATCATATCTCATTTAAGTTGGGCTAGCCTCTTCCTAGGATTCCATACCTTGGGCCTTTATGTTCATAACGACGTTATGCTTGCTTTAGGTACTCTAGAAAAGCAAATCTTGATCAAACCTATATTTGCCCAATGGATACAATCTTCTCATGGCAAGACGACATATGGGTTCGATATACTCTTATCTTCAACGAATGGCCCCGCTTTCAATGCAGGTCGAAACATATGGTTGCCCAGATGGTTGAATGCTGTTAATGAGAATAGTAATTCGCTTTTCTTAACAATAGGACCGGGGGATTTCTTGGTTCATCATGCTATTGCTCTAGGTTTGCATACAACTACATTGATTTTAGTAAAGGGTGCTTTAGATGCACGCGGTTCCAAATTAATGCCGGATAAAAAGGATTTCGGGTATAGTTTTCCTTGCGACGGCCTAGGGCGTGACGATACTTGTGATATTTTTGCTTGGGACGCATTTTATTTGGCAGTTTTCTGGATGTTAAATACCATTGGATGGGTTACTTTTTATTGGCATTGGAAACACATTACATTATGGCAGGGCAACGTTTCACAATTTAATGAATCCTCCACTTATTTGATGGGATGGTTAAGAGATTACCTATGGTTAAACTCTTCACAACTTATTAATGGATATAATCCTTTTGGGATGAATAGTTTATCAGTATGGGCTTGGATGTTCTTATTTGGACATCTTGTTTGGGCTACAGGATTTATGTTCTTAATTTCCTGGCGTGGATATTGGCAGGAATTAATTGAGACTTTAGCATGGGCTCATGAACGCACACCTTTGGCTAATTTAATTCGCTGGAGAGATAAGCCCGTGGCTCTTTCCATTGTGCAAGCAAGATTGGTCGGATTAGCCCACTTTTCCGTGGGTTATATATTCACTTATGCAGCTTTCTTGATTGCCTCAACATCAGGCAAGTTTGGTTAATTTAGTTATTTTTTTGGTACTGTATCAAAACCCAGTTCATTACTCTTGATGGAGAGGGAGGATCCGCCTTTTTAGATTTTTTCTATTTATTTTTCTATCTAGGATTAGAACCATATACTTGGTAATAATAGGAACGGCACATTATGGCAAAAAAAAGTTTGATTCAGAGGGAGAAGAAGCGGCAGAAATTAGAACAAAAATATCATTTGATTCGTCGATCCTCAAAAAAAAAGATAAGAAGCAAAGTTTCCCCTTTGAGTTTGAGCGAAAAAACAAAAATGCAAGAAAAATTGCAATCCCTACCACGTAATAGTGCACCTACACGCCTTCATCGACGTTGTTTTTTAACCGGAAGACCTAGAGCTAACTATCGAGACTTTGGGCTATCCGTACACATACTTCGAGAAATGGTTTATGCATGTTTGTTACCGGGTGCAACAAGATCCAGTTGGTAAGGATAAAATACCTTTCTTTCATATTTGTATGGTTTTCTCGAATTGATGATCGTAGAAGAGCCCTCTTTACCATTCTGTATAAGTGGACTATTCTATTTGTATAGATATGGTAGAGTGGCCTATCCAACCCCCTTTTATCCACCAGTTCCCCGCTAAGAAGGTAGAGCAGTTTGGTAGCTCACAAAGCTCATAAGCTTAGGGTTACGGGTTCGATACTGACTACCTGCTCCATATTCCTTCTTTATGATATATGTATCATCCATTTGTATATGGTATATGGATTTGTTTTTCTTTCCTAAAAGAGTTTTGGTCTAACAGTTTTTTCTTATTTCTCTTGTTCCGAGAAATAAGAAAAGAAAGAATGAAATACGAAAGAGAAGCGTCCATTGTCTAATGGATAGGACATAGGTCTTCTAAACCTTTGGTATAGGTTCAAATCCTATTGGACGCAATCTTTTTTCTATCTATTCTTTAAATAACTATACTAAAAACTAAAAAAAAACCAGACAATGTTCGAGCGTGAAAAATCGCAGAGTTAATCATGGGATAACCCCTTCCTTCTTCCTTCGGATAGAATAAAAACTATCAGAAGTCGAAGTCGTAAAAAAGAAGAAGAAGGGAATCCCCTAGGATCAGGAGATTCCCTAGGTACTAAGGGGTCACCCCCCGCCCCCGAATCTTCCTCCTCGGAAGAGCCCTCCCCCTCTTTTTCGTTTATTTGAAGGCCCACCCTCTGTGCCTTCTTTTACTGGAGGGGAATCAGCCTCGACTGGTGCATCAGGGTCCGGCGTATCTGGTTCGTCCCGATCCGCATGCTCGTACTTTCTCTGGAGGTTGTTTACCGAAAGCCAAAACTCACTGTCTTGTCTCCTTTCCTGGAAGTCGATCCAGATTTGTTGAAGCCTGAAAAGATCCCCCCTGTGCCAAAGCACATCATCAACAAAATCACGGATAGACTGCTCTCCCTCCAATGTTCTACCCTGACTTTGGAACTCGTGTTCCACACTTTGGGTTAAATAAAAAATGATAGCCTCCTCGTTTTCTGGAAGTACCTGAATTGGATTTGGGTCTGGAAGGTCTCCCGCAGCTTCATTGGGGTCCTCCCCCGGGCCTACAGGCACAGCTAATACGACCCAGGGCCGAAATGCCATGTCAGGTGCACCTATCAGAATTGGAACAAACCAATTCCCAAATCCACCTATCATATATTTAATAAATTCCGTACTTACACGTATTTTTATCTCTTTTGCAGCTCTTGCAAGAGATTTCTTCAAACATTGGAAAATAAAAGCATTTCCAGCTGAACCAATACTAAATGTTCCTTCCTTGATGTTCATGTTTCGATTTGTATTCTCGTATAAGAAAGAGATTATTCCCCTAGAGCTTGTCCAGTACTTTGACCCAGGTGATCAGGACTCGTACAAGTATCTGACGTGATTAGGCGGGGACAGGATTCGAACCTGCAGTCTTCAGGTCATGAGCCTGATGAGTCGACCAATTCCTCTACCCCGCTTCTTCCCCTGATCTTTCTTTCCCTCTTCCCACCGGGTTCCCCTTGCTTGCTTGGCCGGGATAGAACCAGCATTTAGGTTGCGGCTAGGCGCGGAGGTTGGAGCTCCCTCCTTGACTGACGACTGGTACGAACTTGCTGAAAGCACGAGCGTAGAAGCGAAAGAAGAAGCGAGGGGATTGAGCTTCCAAGCGAAAGAACAAGGGATGAGCGCTTTGTTGCTAAAGCGCATACGTTTTCTTGCTCCTTTCTATACGCAAATTCCTGACTGAACCTCAGTCCACAGTTTGACCTATCTTTCTGGAGTCGGGGTGAACTCGTTCACTTAGATCTCTATGCATGTTACCTTTTCCTTAAGAGATGGGACTCAGTCGACACCCCAAGTTGCCAAACTGGCCTTTCCTAAACATTGTTCCGCGTAAGCTATTCTTCAGCTGAAATGGAAAACTTGTGAGCTCCTGGACAATCAGGCGCGAAGCGAAGAGCTTGCATTCCATGCTTCTGATTCAAGTTCTGAAAACCTTCGTGCTAACAAGCCATTCTATTCCTCGCTGCACGCCTTGGTCATAATGAAACCCAGTAATCATCATATTTGATCATGTTCTATTTTCAGAATGGAGATATTCTAATCCGGTCCTGATGGCATATCCATGTATAGTAACCACAATCTTTCCAATTCCAAGGAGGAAAGCTTTAGCTTTCTGATGTAGAGAAGAAGCTAGAGCTCCTACTTCATGTAACCACAGCCATCCCAATAATAATCGAATCGATTGAAACGAAACCCGCCCGCTTTGTAAAATACTGGAAATTATGTTTCGCATTCCATTGATCCAATGGTTAATGTGAGCTTGAAAGTCCCAACTTTCCTTCCCTTTAATTGCCCTTTCTCCTGTCCGGTGCTGAATAATCAGCCTATTCCCCGAAAAAGACAATTTTCCTCACTCAACTTCTCACCATTCTACGATATTTTTCCATTTCCTATACTATAAAAAACGACTTCCCGAACTGCTTGATCTACTCCCGATGGGTGAGAGGCGAGCCTAGAAAGCAAACCCGAAGCGAGGTGAAATAGGATAGGGAGTTGGAGCTTTCATCAACCCGGAACGATAGAGGAGGCGAGCCCGGATCCAGAGATAGATTGCTTTGGTTCATATTGGTTAGGGAGCAAGACTAGGTGTTGGTTTCAGCCCTATGCAGCAGTACTATTTAAGACAGTGAGAACATGGCGATTTGTGCTTTTTGGTTGAGATCGTTACGTCTGTAGCTCCTTCATCCATAAGGATGGCTGACAGCGCAAGAGCGTATTCATGATACGAAATGTAGAACTAGATTCTTAGAATTCATGGAAGCGCTCGTTAGGCGTGAACGCTTATTAAAGCAGAGAATCAATGGGTAATCCCTATTATGGTGAGCAGTGTGTAAAATCCTACATTTTATGTGTTGAGAAGTCCGATGCGTTGAATATGATTCCTCATCTGTTTCTGTTGGAGGGGGATGGAAAACCGTTTGAACGATGCTTCACGCCCAATTCATAAGCATAATTCCTTATACACCAAAGAGGGCCTTTGAAAGGTCCTTGTTTGGTTTTGGTAATTGAGTGACAACCTAGGTGGACTAATTGTGTTTATGTGAGATACACAGGTGATTAGTCCACAGGTACATGTGTGTGAGCAACATATGCCATGAAGGTGAAAATGGCTTGGAGATGTTGCAAAGCTCACACATGTGATGTTGAAGGAGCTTATTGCACATGAGACATGACATTGAGTCATGTGATCAAGGTGGAGAAGATCAAGACAAGACTTGGCTTGATGGACCGGTTGCAAGCGTGAAGGGCAAGTCAAAGGCTTTGGAGTGATGGACCGCGTGGCGGTGAAGCTTGAGCAAGACTTGGTGCCGATGGACGATGGCAATGGTGAAGAGCAAGTGAAGTCAAGATCAATGAACCAATATGATCATGTGATGATATGAAGTGGATCATATCATTGTTGATCGTGTTGGTGCATGTGTTGCATCGACATTGAAGGAGATGGAATAGAATGCGCAAGGCAAAGGTATAACCTAGGGCATTTCATTTCACCGGTCATAGGTGTGTAGAGAAGTTTATGACCAAGTTTAGGATAGATGGCCGTACTATCAAGAGGGGCAAACTTGTTTGCATATTGGTCATCTAGTGCCACTCGAGTGATCTAACTTTGCATTGTCGCTAGGATCGAGTGGCGTGGCAAGTTGAGTGGCTAACATCCTTTGGGAAATGATTGTGAAAATGCTAACACACATACACATGGTGGTGTACACTTGGTGGTGTTGGCACATTTACAAAGGAGGTGGTGTTTGCAGGGTTGAGATGGGTTTGGGTCCCTCTCTCCCTCCTGCCGAGCTTGCGAGACAGGATTCGGCGCTTTCGAAAAAATGGAATGCCTATTTTCTATTGCGCCGAATGCAAGTTCTTGTGGTTAGCACATTGGAGCAAGGGTGAAGAAGTTAGAAGTGAAAACGAGTTGATCGCGAAGACGCTGGCGTCGGTCAACTGACCGGACATTGGGTCTGAAAGCACTGGACGCTGGCTGGCTGTGTCCGGTCAGGCTGACGTATGGTGACGCAGAAGCTGGAGTGTGACCGGACGCTGGGCTGCGTTCGATCAATTGTGACCGGATGCGTCCGGTCGAGGTCGGTACCTTACTGGAAACGACCGGACGCTGGGGGTTCAGCGTCCGGTCAGTTGAAGCTGCTATGTCCGGTCAGGTCAAGTGACCGTTGGAATCGGGACACGTGGTCGTCTGCGGGCGACCAGACGCTGAGGTCCAGCGTCCGGTCAACACGACCGGAGCATCCGGTCGGCCCGACTTTTGCCCAGTGAAGGGGTAATGGCTAGTTTAGCCCTTGGGGCTATAAATAGAAGTGGCCTTTGGCCATGGCTGGTGCTGAGCACCTTGGGGGACTTTGTGTCCATGCTTGAGAGTGCTTAGGAGCCCTCCATCTCACACATACTTGATAGCGATCATCCGATTGTGTGAGTGAGCGATTCTAGTGCGATTGCATCATGAGGTTGCATCGAGTGGCACTAGATGATTGAGTTGCAAGCCGGTGGTGCTTGTTACTCTTGGAGGTTGCCACCTCCTAGACGGCTTGGTGGTGGTCTCCGTCGAAGCGCGCAAGAAGCTTGTGCGGCGCTCCGGAGAAGTGCTTGTGAGGGGCACTTGTGCTCGCCCCGCGGGAGTCGCGAAGAGCAACTTTAGTAAAGCGTGTCATTGAGCTAACCTCACTCAAGGGGTAGGTTCTTGCGGCGCCCGATGTGCGGGCTTAGCGGGTGATGCTAATTAGCCACCGAACCACCAAGTGAGCGGTCGACACAACGGGGACTAGAGTGTTGGCAAACACGTGAACCTCGGGAGAAAAATCATCGTGTCAACCTTGTTCTTCCCATTGGTTTGCATCCCTATTACACAAGCTTGCAATTACTTTTATACATATTAAGCTTGTGTAGTTGCTCTTGTAATTAGATAGCTTGTGTAGCTTACTAGTTACCTTCTTGCTTGTGTAGCATAGAAGTAGCTCCCGTGCGTGGCTAATTTGGTTTGTGTAACCTTGTTAGTCACATTGCTTAGTTTGTGTAGCTAAGTATTTGTGCTCTCTAATTTGGCATTGGTTGCCTTGTTATTGAGCATTGCTAGTGAGCTTAGTTGGCTTTGTGCTTTTACTTACTAGCATGTGTAGGAGCTCCCTTGTTGCTTAAAAGTACTAGAGGCATAGGTTTGTGTGACCTTGCTCCTAGCATTGGTTAAGAGAGCTCTAGCTAGCCCGGCACCTTTGTTGCATAATTGTTATCTTTGAAAGGTGCTAGTGAACATATATAGTGGGGTATAGTCTTGGCTAGACCGATAGTTTTAATTCCGCATTTGTATCGGTTAGCCGACGCGATTAAGTTTTAGAAAAGACTATTCACCCCCCCTCTAGTCGCCATCTCGACCCTTCAGCCTTCACTTCACCCCCTCCCATATGGCTCTCAGACTGAGCATGCCAACCTCCAGCAACGCCTATGGCTATGCCTCGGGTTCCACAGGATATGGGGTGTCGAACTGGACGTCTACACCTCTAGAAGGTTCCTCTATCGGTTCAGATGCCAATGCAGCCAGCAGCTGAGGTTGTTAAGTAGTCTATCTCACCTTACTAAACATCACTTAATGACAGTACCATCCATGGTAGCATCCTCACATGGTGAGCACACTTGCTCAACAGTTGTACATCATACTACTCATTAGCAGAGTGCATAGCTTTTGCCTTGCCTTTCTGCTAGCTTGGAATAGCTGTTATTCTCTTCCTGGTCTGCATTGTCCTTAATGATATCTTTTTTGAGCGGGTTGAAGGTAAGCTGCCACCTTATCGTAGTGTACACCACGCTATACACTAATAGCAGTGTGCACTCATAACCCTAACGTTAATTTGCTTAAATTCCAACCAGCGATACCTGATACTTGAAAAAAGTCGATCTATTTCACCGTACTTCTAGTAATGCCTAATATAGCAATGAAGCTAATAAAGTGTCTGTTCAGCATCCTTTCCTCGCATTCACCTTGAATAGCAATATTGAACAACTATAAAGAGCTTCTACCACCGCGCTCGGAATACCCACCCTCCTATCATAAGGGAATGGCTTATAATTACATTTGGTCTTTACGACGACTACCGTGGATAAACAGGTCTATCAAACCCAGAACCAGAGCTGGGAAGTTCTAGATTTCTCCATCCATCCTCGACAGGAAGAATGTACAAGAATTCTGAACATAGAGAAAAGAATTGAAGTGAAGATCTTCCAAATCTTTCTTCAACCAAGTCGCGTGCATCATGACTTTCTTGTTATTCCTTTATTTTCCTACCTATTACTGACATGCCTAGCCTTATCCGCTTGCTGGTGCTTTGCTATCCGAACTACCATTTCTAACTCTGAAGAAAGGTCTGCCTCATGCTTCTTCACTTATTCAATGCTTTCTCTGGCATCCTACAACTCCCTTACATCCCTATGTCGGCTATCCACCCTTCTTTACCAACTGACCGGAATCCCCTATCCCTAGCTATCCAGATGCCTCCTCTCTTAAACCAAGGGATACTCTACTAGCTTTCCTTCTCTAAACTATTCTTTTGCAAACTCTGTATCTTGTCTCCACAAGCCTATAGCCCTCGTGCCATGAGACATGGATTTTAGTCGACGTAGATTGGATCGAAAGATCGCACTTCTGCTCTTCACCTATCGGACTAGTCACTTCCCACTCTCCTCAAGTGAACAGTTTAGCCACTATCCTCCCATATAATCTTCTTTTTCATTGCTTATGAACAGGAACTTGTTGGTGCATGAATTTCACGTTTCAGCAGCACTTTGGTTTGTGCATGGTTGTGAAAAGAATGGTTTATATACACTTATATGAACTTCATTGGCAAAAGAAAGAGAAGCTTGCCTTGAAGGAAGAAAAGAAGCACACCCTCTACTATCATCTCTTCTATGTTATTGTCTCTAGTGTAGATGTTTTGGTAGTAAAGTTTAGATCGGCATCCCATCGTATGGGAAAGAAATCATTCTACCAACCACCGGGAATGAATTGAAGTATTTTCACTTCCCTCTCTCTGAAAAGCCAAAATGGCCACCACCCATGGCCTAGTCACTTCTCGCGAGCCTCCAGCATGGAACTGCTCACCATGGCCTTGTATGATTGGAATAATCTTAAATTTCCAGAGAAAGAGATTCGTTTGATCGAGTTTGAAGGAGACAGAGAAGAGAGTAGCTAGATTGATTTATTCCTCAAGTAAGTCAGTTGATGATTCAATTCCTTCAAAGATGGCAAGAGTGGGGCATCTAGATCGATTTGTTTTCCGGTTGTTATACCGCGAATAGAAAGAATTCTGATTATCTGCTGAGGCAAGCTATTCATCATTAACAGGAAAGATCCCAAAGCTGTTATTGCAAACATGGGATAGCCTGACTCTACGCTACAATCTCTATTTTCTTATGATATTGAATCTAGCTTCTATTATTCAATCTCTAGTTACCGTGGGAAAAGAAAGAGATAAGAGCTCTTAGTCCGACAAGACAAGATATCCCTCTAAAAGCTTCTTCAATAGCTGTGGATGAAATTCATCTGCACACTGATAATTCACCAAAAACAAGAGGAAAGAGAGCAGTGGATGATTTAACACTAAGCCAATCTTGAACAGCAGAGGGTTCATCTCTATCTTTAGACTTGGGAAAAACTTCAGTTGTTGGTTGGATTACTGGCTGAAATAATAGAACTATTGGTTAGAAAAGACATTATTTCAAAACTGTTAAGGATTACTTCAGGAGGATCTATTAATAGTGCTTTGATCCCTGCTTAGTGTTTTCAAAAGATAGTTGGAAAGGTAGGTCTATTTCTTCTTTATCTTTGTAGATCAACCTAGCTTTGTACATGCTATTGCTTCTACAATTCACAAGAGTCATTTCTCCCCCCCCCCCTCTGAAAAATAAATAAGGTTCACTCCAGGTTCTTAATAGGCAGTAGGCCCCTAAGTCAAAACTACCATAACTTCTTTCTTACAATCCGATTACTATTTGATCGAGAGATAGGCACATTTCTCCATGATATAAACTATCCAATCCACCCCTTCTATTATGAAATATAAACCAGACATCGTCGGCGTAAGAACAAGACGGATACTTATCCTCCACCCTTGGAACGAGTAGTAGCTTCTAGTTTCGCAGGAATGACTAGAACGCTCAGATATGGAATTCTTTTAGGCTAGCTCCGGGCTTGCTGTTACAAGCGATTCGAATAGTTTTCCTGTGCTAGTTGTACAGTACTATACTACAACTACATTTCTTTCCTATTGCTTACCCAGTCTTATAGCTCTACTTTTGAAACCGAATGAGAATTGCTAGTTGTTACAAACAAACCCACCAAGCTATCTCATCCTCCTCCCCCGGGTTTCCTTCCCGCGACCTATGCTAGTAGTATGTCTCCGTTGCTATTGACTTTCTCGAATAGACTAGTTGGACAGTTATCTACGCAAACCCGGCTATCTACGCATTTACCAGTGCTACTTTAAAGAATCAGGTAGTTGGACAGCAGGAACTATTTTTTCTTACTACTCGTCCAGTACTAGCATCCTTTGCCTTCTCTATCATTCCAGAGCTTCTCAGTAGACAATCTTAGCCCCCCTAGTTTAAGTCTACGTCCTCAGGGGCGCCCTTTACTTGGTTGAGATCTAACCACCTTATGATAGCACCCCAATATTGACGATCATAGATCCAGGCGGGCCCCCCTAACCTAGAGACATTATAGCTCATCGGTCTATCAAGATAATAAAATTCATTAATGAAATTCCTGAGGAGAAAAGCTTTGTCTGGGCTAAAATTCCAATACCATTGATCGAGGGTAGGCTTTTGAAGGAGGAGATGCAAGAGGGGTCACAATTGTTTACTTTTCATGCCTACTTGCCGGCGGAAGCGAGTTACGGCTTTGCTTCTTTCGTGATTCACGTAGATTGGAATTCACTTTCTTTCTTTAGGGCATGGCATTCAATTCTAACTTTGGGATTCCCTTCTTCTAGAACATTCAAGAAAGAAGGTCAAAGGACTCAGGATTTAATGCCAAAGTACTGGGCAGAGCGTACTTACCTACTTAGACAAGAGGGATACTTATAGATCTCTATGAGCGTAAGGCAAAGTGGGCAAGACTACTTCCACAACTACATTTTCGCTTAAGCAGGACCTGTGAGACCTTGAAACATTATTCCTTTTATCGGTAGGGCTGTTAGCAAGGAGTTTGAAGCTTTAGTACTTTCAGCTCTAGTTCCTTCCCCGCACTCAGAAGGGACATGACTCGATTTGGGTAATTGTAGATCGTTTGACCAAAGTGGCAGATTCTTTATCGAGAAAGGTTAGGCCTAAAGAAGTGGATACATGCGCGGCCATAAGCATAGTGGTGCCCGAGTGGGTTCAGGAGGTTATAAATAGCTACGAAATGGCCTTGAAAGTGAAATAAAGAGGAGCTTGAGAAAGTGAAGGGACAAGCCGACTGAATGGCAAGAAAAAAGATGGACTACTCATGAAAGGAACTAGACTGTATGTGGGAATTGGAAATGAACTTAGGGGTCAAATTGTCCGGGAAGTGCATGGGAGCTGGGGGACATTCTGGCATTTTGGCTACGTACCAACGACTAAAAAGAAGTTTGTTCTGGGATGAAACAAGATGTGTACAAATGGGTCAAGCATTGCGAAGTCTGTCAAATCAACAAAGGTGAAAATGTGAAATATCCAGGTTTGCTTCAACCTTTACCCCTGCCAGTAAGCATTTGGAGCCACATTACAATGGACTTTATAGAAGGATTACCGAGATCAGAAGGAAAGAGTGTGGTAATGGTAATAGTAGATAGACTGACTAAATATGCCCACTTCATTCCGTTAAGCCACCCCTACACAGCACCCCAATGCAAGTTGCCAAGGTGTTCCTAGACAATATCCATAAGCTACACGGGCTGCCCGAGAGCATAGTCACTGATAGAGATAAGATTTGCACAAGTAAATTCTGGAGAGAGCTATTCAAGTTACTTGGTACCTCACTCAAATTCACCACTGCCCTTGTGAGCATAGTAAAAAACGAAAGAAAAAGACGTGAGGGATGTGCTTACAACCTAAGGAACACGCCTTCTTTGAGAGGGACGGACACCGACAGAGGCTCCTTCCACTTTGGATGAGTTAGACTTCGCAGAAGAGCGAGATCTTTCACAACACATAGAAATGCAGACTAGTAAAGTACCTTGCCTATTGCTTTTGTTCAGTCAATCATCGAGTGAGTCGGAAATCAAAACTCTAGAACGTTTTTCATAAGAATGGGCTTTTCTCGTGGACTGGAACGGAGGATAAGCTTTACACTACTACCCCACCAATGTTAACGCTTACACATTTCAATGCTTTCACTTTCCTTGCCTGGCACATGTTCTTTTTCTATCTACGTTATTTCTTTCATAACTCACTGGCAGCCTTCGCTAGCTCAGTATCGCTTGTTAGTAGGGATAGGTTAAATTCCAAGCTGCCTCAGAAATGAAGTGAGAGTCACAAAGCGGAAAGAGAAAGGCATGCTTTGTTTCAAGTGCTACTAGGTCAAGCTTCTGGTAGTAGTGCGAATAGACCTACTTCGTCAGAAATGGATACTCTCAGGAATATTCTTTATACTTGCACATAATGCCTATTGGAAAAAACTTCCTTTGCTGGTAAGTAAGCAGTTCATTCATTCAACGCTTGAAGATAGGAACTCGGCACCCATAGTCATTTCAATGTGTAAGTTCGTTTTCGAAGCTTTCTTCCACTACTACAGCATCTTGGGTACTGCTATTGTCTCGGGATAATGGCTTGCTTGCTGGCAACCGCAACTCCAGGCCTGGCAAAGTCCGATCAATCTGGCAGTGCTTACTCTTGTTGCAAGGTCTATGCCATTAACAGCTTCTACGGGACTAGCAGTGCTTATTTTCCGGTAGTCAGAGAGGTTGAGAAGAAGACAATGAATGGGATATAGAATATCGACTTAGTCTTAGTGAAGCTAGTTTATGAATTAGATCACCAGTGCGTGCCTTATTGGAAGTGAACATTCCAGAGAGATGGACAATAGATACAGATGCAAGTCAGGGATGGATGGCTGAAATGAAGGTATGTGAGTGAGGCTGTTTCATGTCACCAAGGCAGTGAAGGAGGAAAGAAGCGAGCACCATAACCCCTTGTTATTCTTCTGCCGCTCGGGGATCCACTATCACAGGTTAACCATTTGAGAATCAATAATATTCTTTTTTATGCACCCGGTACATAGTAAGGTTTTCAACGGCAACCCCTAGACCGGGAATGTCCACCCGGCCTTTGAACTAGGAAGACGAATCCTCATTCCTGCAATTATACCTTCCTCGAGCAAACCAATACGAATTTGAATCCCCTATCCCTTGCGCCATTTCAATTAAAGCTTTGGGAAGGACTAGTACGCTATGTTTGTTTACTCCCTCCGGGGGTGCTTTTACGCGTATAAAACATGTATCATGAGCTAGAGCGAATATCTTTCTACGACTAACGCTTGAGCGAGGGAGGGAAGAGCAAGTACTATCTTTCGGATTTTCTAGTTGTATACCACCAACTCGTATATGTAGTGGTTTCTCTCGCCGCCACCCTCTTCATTTCCTGCTGATAGCATTGGGAACAAAGCCAAGCTCAGAGAATAGCTTAAAACCAGCCCAACCTCTTCATGGTCACACCCCCTTTTCCGACGCTTTATTGTTATAGACCGCTCACTACCCCTTTCCTTTTCTATGTAAGACTTAATAAGGAAATACAAAGAATGGAAGAAAGGTCCAAAGCAATTGTTTGTCTTGCATTGCAGCAATCAAACCAAATTTCAAGTATGAAAGTTGAAACACTTCTTTTCTTGGTAGCCTAGCTCCCAAAAGCTGTTTCAGTCCCTGCCCATAATTCAGCACATAAGGCAGACCTTGAACCAAGGTTATACATAGATCCTTTGATCTCCACGGCAATCTCTGACTATACCACCGGCAGCAGCTCTAGAGGCACAGGGCGAAGAGTAAGCATCTAACTTAAGTTTGACAACTTGGAAAGATGGCCCAGCCAATGTTAATGATTCTTTTATCCGGGATAACTTGCTGGGAATTCACTAGAGCTCCTGAAGCCACTTGATCCTTATAGAGGTCTATCATTTGGCTAAAAAGATCCCTGCGTGCATTGTCTTCATTACCCAAATATAAAGCATTCCTGTACCGGCAGTGAAGTTCGTGCTAAATGACCGAACGAAGGGTAAGAAAGGCCAAGGGAGTGTAGCTAACCCCAAGTCTGGTAACCTTTGAAAATAGGTTTCTGACGTCACTGCCTTTCATGCCACAACACATCGGTGAAACCGGAGAGAGCTGAAGAGAAGGGGAACCCCAGAGGCATTGACCATTTGGTACAGCCGCTAATTCGGCATTACTGATTTCTCGAAAGGGAAAAACATACTTAACAATTCGATTGGCAGGACCAAGGGATAGATCGATTGCAATATCAGTATCATACAAATAGAAATAGACATGAGTACATGAATAAGGAAACTCAAAAGACACAGAGTAGGGCTAGTCAGAAGCGTCAATGCAGACGCCAATGGGTAATCAGATCCATTCCACTCCACTTCTTCAGATAGCAGTCGATCCTGGATCGTCCTCGCTTCCAAACTCCGTAAATGAATGAAACTCCTTCCCCAGTCCATTGCTCGGGTGTGATACAAATACTTCTTTGAAGTTGTAGGATGCGGGTCATCGATCTTCCTATCGGTCCAGAGGCGCCAGCTTGGGAAAGAAAAAGTCAGATTTGTTTGTCATATCACGATCGGAACTCACATGTAACTCTACTTCTTGAGTAGGGGGAAAAGGACACCTATCACGCGGTCATGCCTTGAACGCAGTAAAAATATTAATAAGCTTCGAATAATAGCTACGCGAGTCTCCAATAGCGTCTTAAGCGTTGGTTTTCTTTGCTGGCATCGTAATGGATTGGTGGTTCGTTTCCTCTATTTTTAATAGGGTACGGCATACTTGCCTGAATCCTGAATCACATAGTTGTATTTTAGCTCGCCTCCTGTGATCTAAAACTACTGATACCTTTAGCAGAAAGAAAAAAGAGAAAATAGCATTTAGCTTGGGAAAGGCTCTTTTTTTAGGTATCTTTTCGTACTAGTTCTATCCAGCTATGAGCGAAAGTAGTCACTTTCTTCAATCGCCGAGTTGCCTTAATCTTCTCTCTCAGTTACTCAGTGGAGTGATCTCTCTCTTAAATTCCCATAAGGATAAGGAAAAGTAGACGAAACCCGTGCTTAAATCCTACTTAAATCCTACTCAAGGCCCACTACGGGCTGCGAGCAATTAACAAGTAGAGACAAGGATGAGGAGAAATGGCGCATATACGGCCGGCCTGGGTCACTCATGATGTTGGTAGTTCAAGTGAATTGTCGTAGTGTAAGGAAGATTGATTGGTTTTCAGATTGCTACTTGGCTGGCATAAGAAAGAAGGCGCCCCGGCAGGAATTCTGTAAGCTTGACTTGCGCGTAGGCTAGCACCAGATACGAATGGAAGCTCGCTACTAGTTGCGGGTCTAGGTGCTGTCCAGTGAAACGTTTCCTTATTGCTCAGTCAACCGGGAAAGTGGGTGGAAAAACCCTTTGGGCAAGATAAGAGTTGATTCTCAATTTCTCACCCCGGGATTTTTTCGGAAGAAAATAAAGTGAATTCAATTATAAGGGGTGTCCCTTCCTTCAACTGTTCTGATTTCTCTACGAGTTTTGATCGAGAAGAAGTCTTCACAGGGCTTCCACTACTGTATTCTTAAAGCGGTACTTCGGCCGGAAAGAAAGCGGTTCTGGTCTGGTCGACTCCCGTGCATGCTCCTCTGGGTCAGCACGAAAAACGAAATGACCCAAGGGATTGGCTTCTCCCAATACATATTGAATAGGAAAGAGAAGAGTTTACTTGGCTAAAGGTCGTATGATAACGGCCACTAATCTCATATATAGTTGTTCACGGGGTTCTCGTTTCTGCTTGGCGTGTTGATACGCTTCCGAGCCCAGCCTTCGAAGCAACTCTTTTTTGGCTAGAGCGCGTTTTCGTCACCTTTTCCCTGTTGAACTCAGTCATTTCCTGCCGTGGCGTGTATTTATTTCAACTTAGGTTATTCATCTTTCCATCAATTGCTTTCGTCTTCTGTCATCTGCACTGGGGTTATGCTCAGCTTTTGTTTCTAGCACTTCACTTTTGATACAGCAAATACATAGTTCTAATGAGACTCCTTCCCAGCGAGTACACGTGCCTATCGCTTTTCGTGGAACCGACCCAGCTACTTTTCTATAGTAACCCCGTTACTGCTGGTAAGGCCCCAAGAGGTTAGTGTTCAGCCTGATGCTCTATAGGGAGGGGAGTCCGTTAGGCTGCACTATGGCTTTCACATGGATCCAGTGTTTATAGGGGGGGGGGGGGGGCTCTCTTCGCTCTTGCTAACGCCCTTTTGATCTCGGTCTTGTGTACCAAACGGGTAAAGTAAGACGTCTGACATTAAGCGGTAAGCGGGGTGCCCCTATTTGGTGCTGTAAAGTGGTTCTTTTCCTGGAAAATGCTTTTCCTCTCTAACTCCTCTCTTTCCATCCAGCCTTAGTGGCCCCTCTCTGATAAGGTTTGAAATCAAAACGCAAAAAAAAATGACAAATCTGGTCTGATGGCTCTTCTCCACTAACCACAAGGATATCGGTACTCTATATTTCATCTTTGGTGCCGTTGCAGGAGTGATGGGCACATGCTTCTCCGTACTGATTCGTATGGAATTAGCCCGACCCGGCGATCAAATTCTTGGTGGGAATCATCAACTTTATAATGTTTTAATAACGGCTCACGCTTTTTTAATGATCTTTTTTATGGTTATGCCGGCGATGATAGGTGGATTTGGGAATTGGTTTGTTCTGATTCTGATAGGTGCACCTGACATGGCATTTCCACGATTAAATAATATATCATTCTGGTTGTTGCCACCAAGTCTCTTGCTCCTATTAAGCTCAACCTTAGTAGAAGTGGGCAGCGGCACTGGGTGGACGGTCTATCCGCCCTTAAGTGGTATTACCAGCCATTCTGGAGGAGCAGTTGATTTAGCAATTTTTAGTCTTCATCTATCAGGTGTTTCATCAATTTTAGGTTCTATCAATTTTATAACTACTAGCTTCAACATGCGTGGACCTGGAATGACTATGCATAGATTACCACTTTTTGTGTGGTCAGTTTTAGTGACAGCATTCCTACTTTTATTATCACTTCCGGTACTGGCAGGGGCAATTACAATGTTATTAACCGATCGAAACTTTAATACAACCTTTTTTGATCCAGTAGGAGGGGGAGACCCAATATTATACCAGCATCTCTTTTGGTTCTTCGGTCATCCAGAGGTGTATATTCTCATTCTGCCTAGATTCGGTATTATTAGTCATATCGTATCGACCTTTTCAAGAAAACCGGTCTTCGGGTATCTAGGCATGGTTTATGCCATGATAAGTATAGGTGTTCTTAGATTTCTAGTTTGGGCTCATCATATGTTTACTATGGGCTTAGACGTTGATACGCGTGCCTACTTCACCGCAGCTACCATGATCATAGCTGTGCCCACTGGAATCAAAATCTTTAGTTGGATCGCTACCATGTGGGGAGGTTCGATACAATACAAAACACCCATGTTATTTGTTGTAGGGTTCATCTTTTTGTTCACCATAGGAGGGCTCACTGGAATAGTTCTAGCAAACTCTGGGCTAGACATTGCTCTACATGATACTTATTATGTGGTTGCACATTTCCATTATGTACTTTCTATGGGAGCCGTTTTTGCTTTATTTGCTGGATTTTACTATTGGGTGGGTAAAATCTTTGGTCGGACATATCCTGAAACTTTAGGCCAAATACATTTTTGGATCACTTTTTTCGGGGTTAATCTGACCTTCTTTCCCATGCATTTCTTAGGGCTTTCGGGTATGCCACGTCGCATTCCAGATTATCCAGATGCTTATGCCGGATGGAATGCTCTGAGCAGTTTCGGTTCTTATATATCCGTAGTTGGGATTCGTCGTTTCTTTGTAGTTGTCGCAATCACTTCAAGCAGTGGAAAGAACAAAAGATGTGCGGAAAGTCCTTGGGCTATTGAGCAGAATCCAACCACACTAGAATGGTTGGTACAAAGCCCTCAATCCTTTCATACTTTTGGAGAACTTCCTACTATAAAAGAAACTCAAGGAGAACTTCAAACTATAAAATAAAAGAACCTAAAACAGGAAGTGGAAACCACCACTTTCCACTTCCTACTGGATGCGCCCCTTTTTCCAGAATACTTCTGTGCTGGAGTGAAGAAGCCACTTCAGTTTCGGGGCAGTAAGGAACTCAGCACCGAAAGGAACTGGTCTAACAAAAGGGTCCGAAACGAGAACTACATATGGTCTGAGACTTTCTTCCTAGAAAAGAGGAAGACTAGTTATGTAGGCAGTAGCCGTGAAAGAAATGTCTCTTTATCGGTTGCTCGACCAAAGCCTGTCAAAGAATCTATTATAGATCGAATCCTTTTTATAAGCAATACCGCTCTGTTATTGGTATGTTTATGTTATATAGTAAACAGATCAAAGGGATATCCTCTGGCATTAGAGAATATTCATCTTGACAAGAAATTATCTATATGTTAAGATATCTCTGACAAGGGCTATAGCTCAGTTCGGTAGAGCAACTCGTTTACACGTGTGCCAATGCTTTTCAAGGGAACTTATTATGCAATGAACATAATTGACCTTGTTGCAAAATCAATGTCTTACTTCATGGATTCGAAAGAATAGAAGAACAGTAGCCTGACAATGACAAACAGCCGGTTCAGTCCGATTCAGGTGCCAATTCAGGTGCTTACTCAAATAGAACCCCTATTGATTTGCTAGTTGATAAGGTAAATATCCAGCCCACTCAATGCTAGGCGTAATGAGGATAAGGGCCTCCAAAAACTTCTTTTCGTTCTATGAACTTTAAGGTGTATGAAGTCTCATAGTAAACTCTTGCAGCGGAACGATAGAGACTCCATTTCACTTAGGTTGATTTAATTTAGGCCGTAGGCAGACCTGAGTCAAGGTAATCCTCCTTTGAAACACTTTGGTATTGTTCCTAGATAGATCATAAGACAAATAATCAATCAGAGCACAGGGAGCCATCTTATTATCTTTCCCTAAAGAAAAACTATGGCGAATTAACTGATCTTTACATCAGTTGATGAAAGAGCCCAATGCAGAAAAATGCATGTTGGGTCTTTGAAACAGTTCGAATCATTTCGATAATAATCCGTTTGATCTGTTTTACCGAGAAGGTCTACGGTTCGAATCCGTATAGCCCTAATATATACGTTTTTTCCATTTTAGGATGGATATCTTATGTTTCCTTTAGTATAGTTTTCTTTTCCTTATTTACTACTTGTTTATAGACTCGACGGTCGATTGCGCCATAGAATAGAGATAAAAGCATTACCATAGGCTCATTCATCAAAAATCAGAGAGACAGGAAAAGAAAAAAGAATTTTGATCAAATCAATAGAAGGAAGGATCCCTTACCTGATTTGAATTTCATGCTCCTTCAAATAGGATATGCTCTAAGTCTCCCTATACTTTCCTATAATGACTGCAACGATTTTCTCCATTTTGTGAATTCCTATTTTGTTTTAAGTATATTACTATCATATACATTATCTAAATATACATTATATACATTATCTAAATCGATCCACTTTAAATAAAATAGAAAAAATCGAAAGAAAAAAAAGAGTAAATAATAAAACAGGATATTCTGTTTCAGAATTCTGAAATAGAGTTCTTTTTTTAGTATTACTCCTCATTAGGATGTATATATTAATCATCCGACTTTAATTAGGTTCTAATCTAATTAGTAGTAAGTTTTTTCTTTTTTATTTAATAGTCTCTGACTATCATTAAATATAAAGGGTAGAGCAATTCTTTTTTCTAGAGATTCTAGAGAAAGTGAGACAAAGTGAAGCGAAAGAGTTTTCTTTATATAAGAATTAGGTCTATATCATATCTAAATAGAAGGGAAATCAAAAAGAAGGGAAGTGGGGATTACATTGGATGAATCCTTAAGGAAGACATATCACAAAAGAAACAAAGGCCAAAGTAAGCGCTCCTTGCTTTGGTTTGAGCAAAACAGATTCTTGTTTCACCGAGGAAAAGAGAGAAGTTCTGGATAAATTGACAATGTCAACTTGAATTGACTAATTCAGTTTTGCCTATTCCACATTAATGGGAGTACATTTATGTTTCTGCTTCACGAATATGATATTTTTTGGACATTTCTAATAATAGCAAGCCTTATTCCTATTTTGGTATTTTGGATTTCAGGACTTTTAGCTCCGGTTAGTGAAGGACCAGAGAAGCTTTCTAGTTATGAATCGGGTATAGAACCCATGGGGGGGCTTGGTTACAATTCCGAATACGCTATTACATGTTAGCACTAGTTTTTGTTGTTTTTTATGTGGAAACTGTCTTTCTCTACCCTTGGGCAATGAGTTTCAACGTATTGGGTGTATCCGTTTTTATCGAAGCTTTCATTTTTGTGCTTATCCTAGTTGTTGGTTTAGTTTATGCATGGCGAAAAGGAGCCTTGGAATGGTCTTAAGTGAATATTCAAACAAAAAGGAAAAGATTCCATTGACACAATTATGAGTTTGATTGAGTTTCTGTTACTTGACCAAACAAGTTCCAATTCCGTTATTTCAACTACACCAAACGAATTTGCTTGTTTTAACTAAAAAGCACAGTTGAGCAGGAACGAAGTGTGAACATAGGCACAAAAACAACGTTTTGGTGATCCTGTGTAGTTGCTTGCTTTCCTCTTGAGCTACTTTCACTGTGAAGAAGAGGACTTCATCTCTTCACTTACCCAAGGAAACTTGGAAATAACACCTCTGGCTTGGAAAGCTAGTTAGGGATATTCGATAGAGGAAGGACCCGATTCGAGTAGTGAACGCACCAAGAAAAGCCTTTTAAGCCATGCTTGGTAACGCACATGTCCTACTCTACCTGCATCGGGACTGGTGAGAGTCGGCGATGCACGGAATTTTTGAAACACTCTACTTCACTAAGGAAGATACGTTTCACTTTTCTGATCAGAATTTGAACTCTGGCTGGTTCAGGTTACAGTCAAAGGAAATAAGAAGTATGGTAAGATGAATGAAAGGCATAAATATAGGACATACGCTTTATCGTAGAACATATATTTGCTTTCTATTCGACAAGAAGGACAAGGAAAAGATAATGGATATGGAACACAGGTCCTGGCACTATTGGAAAATGAAGCTCTCTCAGTTCAAACATATGAGATTACTTATATTATGGAAGTCTTGAAGCAAGATGTCTTTCATCCTAATCCGCATTTTAGGCCTATTCCACTTGACTCACGACTGCTCAGAAACTAGTTCGTAGATTTCGCTTCAACAACTCGATCTTTTAAGTCGCTACTCTCACATGGAATCCCAAGTTCGGGGCCTTCGTTCTTGTGAAGACATACCGCTTTGACAGTTGGGAGTCAACCATCCTTTACCCGACCAAATTGAATAGCCTTTTACCACTCAGCCCAATAAACCAGCTAAACCAACCCAACTAACGTATTTACTTTACAACAGTTGTTACCTTTCTCAAGATTCTTTTTTATACAACAAGCTTGCCCAGGGCTACCACATGCACCATCAACCACATGATCTGGGGACTAGTTTTGCACATTTTTTATTGTACCTTTGGCAATAGGAAGTCTGAACCGACACCCCCTGTCCCTCGGTGTGAGTTGCAGCAACACTCTGGTGGAAGTTATCCACCTATCGATGGTTAGAACCAGCTGAAGCCGATTGAAGCGTTCTTGATACATTATTGCACATCTCAAGCACAAATTGGATTTCATTGAGGAAACATTGCTCCACTGAGGTGCTCCGTGGACGCTTTTTATTTCACTTTTATTCTATGGACGTTGAGGCTGAATTGCACAAATCATGATAGATATTTATTGGGCTGACTTTTGCAAAATGGAGCGGGTACGAAGCAGATATGGATAAGACTTGGATCGGATAAGGCTGCTTCGGATATTCTTCAGTTACCAGTACGAATCGGATATTCCCAACAAAAGATATGGATACCAGTATGTTGCGGATAGAATGTAGGTGAGTCCCTTTGGAAAGCTGAATAACTGAACTAAGTAGAATTGATTGCTAGGGATTGTGTTCTCAAGGATGGCTTTAGCATTGATCCATAACAACCCAGGATTTAGCTCAATCAGAACATAGAAGTAAGAAACATCCGTATGCTTTCCTGGAACAGAAGCAATAGCTACACGACTACATCGGAAAGTCTTTGAAAGAAGTTGTAACGCGCTCTTTTCCTTGGTTGCATCACCATTTGGTCTTGACAAAGAGATAAAGAACATACACTTGGGGGTCTTCTTTGACTTTCTCATCAGCGAACATCCGGCTTTCCGAATGGGGCAGGAATTCCATTTCCTACTAGGTTACGAATTCCATCAAAAAGATGGGCCAATAGGGGAAGATTCCTTTGGCACTGGTGTGTTAAGCTAACATTTGCTCGTGTGCTCTTGAGGTTTCTACTCCTGGCTAGAAAACATGAGGTTTGTGTTGGTTCTACCAACGAAACAAAGAATAGTAGGAGTGGCTCTTTCCTTGTACCCAGAGCTGAGGGAAGGCATTTATTTGATTTTTAAAGAAGAAAAGACTGGATCTTAGAACGATGACTGCAGTCAGAGCCTATCAACAAGCACATACATTTCTTATAACTGGTCAGTCCGCTTTACAAGCGCTCGAAGCAGACAGAACTATAAACCTCCCATAACCATATAGAACGAAGTAAGGCTTTTCTATAATGCTTATTTGGCGAGAACAACGTGTTAAGCAATTGACTATGAACTTAGAAAATCCATCGCCCCATCCATTCTCCTTTCCTCTAGTTTCACTTACGAGGACTCTTCATTTCGACTCAGTCAAAGCTGGAAAAGATCAAAAGTCATCCTCTGACGGCTCATCTCCTACTTGCCATGCAACACATTTTTTGCCCACACATCACTTTGATAGCTGCCTTTGAACTCCTGCACCCACATGGAAAGAAACTACAAATAGGGGATGAAACATCTAAACTGGAAAGAGAATATGCTTTACTAGTGACAAAAAGCGGGCCTAGCTAAAAAAAACCTAGGAAAAAAGGCATGTCTATGGAAGGAAACTTCAACTAGACATATTCACCGGGCACTCCAATAGATGAAGTTTTTATCATATGCAGAAGGAAGAAGAAAGGATATAGTACCAGTACGTACAGGAAAAAGAGGCTTGCTTTTCTTTTGATTCATCGGCTCTATCTAATAAAATATCTCATTTTCATGGTCTCGAACGGAAACCTTACCCAACGCACGAACTACTCTAAAACGGGCACCTAAGCACAAGACTTTTTAGAAAAGGCCTACCCGGGATGAAAGATAGAGATGTTGCATCGAAACAGTCAGACTACCGAGGAACCGCTACTCCATACCACGCTGACCAACACACGGCCGCGAGAGAGGAGGCAAACCACACGATCAGCGCCACGACTTCAGCTACTTGATCAAACTATGAAAGCAGGAATCGCGTCGTCTGTATCCCTGCTAAATATCTTGTTTTGGCCACATGGATATAAACAAAAAAGCCTACACAAGACTTTGGGTTCACTTTGGCCCTCGTGGAAAGGACCTATGTGAACGAGGCAAATGGACTCATTTGGAGGACTTAACCAAACTTCATCTTTTGGTCAAAATGACAGACTACAGACCCAACCCGGTGCGGGAGCCGCTCGCACCCACTAGAGACTTTAAATAAAAGTATGGATTAGACCAGATATGGGGAGAAGTCTCCATTTCTCCTCACGTCTCGTCTGTTGGCGGAACGCACGGTCCAAGAGAAACTTATTAAACCGGAAGAGCTTTATCCGCTATCGAGACTGTTTTCTTTCCTCACTCTCTAGGTGAGATAGTTGATACGCCCAACATTGGCCTAAAAGATGTCGCCGGGGATCGATTGAAGCTGCACTCTTGCTCTGCCTCGGTCTAGCCGCATTTCGGAAAATGTTAAATTGAGATGAAAGAGATAAGCTTTTGGTCAAGTCTTGGAAGGGACTCCCATCCCAGAGTGTGAAAGCTCTCGGGAGAAGGGAATCGACAACACAACTGGAGCTGCCCTTTCTTTGGTTTAGTAAGAAGCTTCCTCAAGTATGCCGATTTGTAGTATGGTAAGTTCACTCGAATCCACTGACTTCATGCATGGGGACTCGACCATCAATCCTTTCTTGTGACGAGCTATGACTGGGTGCTCTGAAACCTCCTTAAAAGGAGGGGCTGTGGGGTAAGGTAATTGAAGTAACTAGCCAGTATTAAGATTAGGCATAAGCATAATAAATTGATGCATCCGAAGACGGTGAATCTAGAATAGAGGCCGGGTGGGGAAGCTAAAGATGCAAGAAAGCCTTTTTCCGGGATTGGTCTCATTTAGTGCTTGGGATGCAGACAGGCGTGGAAGATGAACATAAGAGAGCTCCGCCCTTGCCTTGCACCGGTGAACAAAAGAAAGAAAGGAGACAAGGTCAGAACTAAGACGTCAATAGCTTATTTTAAGTGACGTATTCCTGTCGGGAACAGCGAGCAAGGATAAAATGAGAGTATGAGCCTACACCCATATAGAAATCAGTCATATGCCTGATAGTCGTTATCTATTCTTTCTCAATGATAGTATTATTACCCAAAAACAATATGTACAGCGGAAGCTAGTTTTGTACTCTAGTTCTGTCCCCAAGGCGCGAGTGAAGCCCTTCTCCAGTATGGTAAAGTGAAACCGCTTCGGAGTTTATGGTTCGAAAGAAAGAGAGAGGAAAGCACTTATAAAGTGGTGGGCTCTTATAGTAAATAAGAGTTCCGTTAAGCTCTAGGACTCTAGGCAAGATAGCTGTAGTTTTGAAAACGTAAATTGACCGAAGTTTGTCTTTACTTTCCCCTATTCTACGTATACCATCTCTGAGCCTCTCGTTAAATCGAATCAATTTATAAAGTTGGTCCTTGCTAGGTCAGTTAGAACTAGGGATGCGATTGACCCGTGTTATCAATAGATGTAAGTTCATAGTTGAAGACAAGGGAGTTTTAGCTTTTTCGTAGATAGTCTGAGTTTGAGCTACTGTAGTCTCCCCCGTTGACCTTTTTTAGATAGAATCCTCAATGAGTGGAAAGGACTCCCAGACTTGCTCCGCAGTACGAGCCCCATACAAAGCCGCGCCCTTGTGATATGATAAGAAGAAAAGGGGTCAGGCCACCCTCTTTTCTTTTCCGCACCAAGCCTTCTTGTAAAATCGGGTGTATAGCTCAGTTGGTAGAGCATTGGGCTTTTAACCTAATGGTCGCAGGTTCAAGTCCTGCTATACCAAAAAAACCACTCTTGTATTCGTAAGGATGCATTTCTTAGGGACAAAGACCCTAATCAATGCATCCATTTAGGTCAGAATTCTCTATACCATAACTCCTCTTTTCCCTTCTGAGATAGATTTCAGGAGTACCCTGGCCGATGAAGGAGTCTACTTTCTTGCTTACCTACCCAAGTCGGCAACTTCCTTTGATGAGTCCCTCCTTTTTGGCCTATCGAGTTCCGCTAAGACCTCTTTGACTTATTACGCCTTAACCTACCTGGTACTAGGACTCATTGTGGAAATCCCATAGGCCTATCCTCCTTGGGCTTATCCCCTAACTACTTCCACGAAACCATATTCAAGGTGGTTGACCTACTTCCTCGGGTTGGAATCCTCCGTTTTGGAATACTTTACCTCATCCGTCCTGTGACCTATCCTCAGCCTCAGTCGTAGCCTGATCCACTCTCTTTTTCCCAGCAAGTGAATGCAAGTCCAGTTCACCCTCGGCCTCGAAAACCTGTGAAGTACGAGGAAAGAGTAGGGATCGAGTGTGAGTTCTGATCCTCTCTTCCCAGGCAAGAATCTTCTCTGTAAGAGACCTTAAGAGGTTCTCTGTTTGCACATCCATTTTCTTGCTCCTCGGCTAAGGGCCTTCGTCTATTCTTGGCAAGCCTTCTTGTCTATTCTAGTTGTTACAGGCTCCCTGCTCCATCAAATAGTCCGGTGGCAAGGTCGGAAACATGATTCCTCTTTTTTCAAAGAAAAGGTTGTTGATTGGTCCATATTCAAATAAGGCAACAAGAGCTTCTAGCGGTTCTACTTGATTCTTCCTCTCAACCAGTTCACTTCTCCTTTCTAGCTCGCTATCCTAGTTCTGGCTTTGGAAAAGCATATGTTGGTTGCCTAGTGATGGTGGTTACCTTTGCCAATAGCTCCCATCTTCTTGTGCGTAACCGAAGTCACGATCAGAAAGGTATCTTTCTGAACACAGAGGGACCAATCTTATCCCTTACTTAACTTGCTGCTACTAGCTCACATCCTCTAACCTATCTAGCTTTACCAATGAGAAAAACTACTACTACAAAATATGGTCCTGCCCTGCGGGGCTAGGGATTTCATTTATCACAGTAGGTTCGACTTACTGTTTGTTCTCTTCGACAAGCATCACCTTCCATTAAAAGAAAAGGTGGGTACGATTTTCCTATCCTCCCCATCTGCCTTCTTTCCCCTTGCATCTGTAGTTCAGGGTTTCTAACCAGCTTTCTCTTTCCTACGGAGAACAATCGGATCACTCCTGAAATACATACCTGACTCTTTCTTGCTCTTCTACCACCTGACCCAAAGACACCTCTTGACATACCTGCAAAGGGCAACCCTTCGAGTCGACGAAATTAATAAAATTCTCCGCAAACTAACAATATAATAGGAAAGTAGGGATTGAGAATATCGGTCGCGTAGTGCAAGTGGGGGATGGAATTGCTCGTATTATAGGTCTTGGTGAAATAATGTCAGGTGAATTAGTCGAATTTGCAGAAGAGATGAGAGGTATTGCTCTGAATTTGGAATCCAAAAATGTTGGGATTGTATTAATGGGCGATGGGTTGATGATACAAGAGGGAAGTTTTGTAAAAGCAACAGGAAGAATTGCTCAGATACCCGTGAGCGAGGCTTACTTGGGTCGTGTTATAAATGCTCTCGCTAAACCTATTGATGGGAGAGGCGAAATTGTCGCTTCAGAATCTCGCTTAATTGAATCTCCTGTTCCGGGTATAATTTCTAGGCGTTCCATATATGAACCCCTTCAAACAGGGCTTATTGCTATCGATTCGATGATCCCCATAGGGCGCGGTCAGCGAGAGTTAATTATTGGGGACAGACAGACTGGCAAAATAGCAGTAGCCACAGATACAATTCTCAATAAAAAAGGGCAAGATGTAATATGTGTTTATGTAGCTATCGGTCAAAGAGCATCCTCCGTGGCTCAAGTAGTAACTACTTTCCACGAAGAGGGGGCCATGGAATACACTATTGTAGTAGCTGAAATGGCGGATTCACCCGCTACATTACAATATCTCGCTCCTTATACGGGAGCAGCCCTGGCTGAGTATTTTATGTACCGCGAACGACATACTTTAATAATTTATGATGATCTCTCCAAACAGGCACAAGCTTATCGCCAAATGTCCCTTCTATTAAGAAGACCTCCCGGCCGTGAAGCTTATCCAATGGATGTTTTTTATTTGCATTCACGCCTTTTAGAAAGAGCCGCTAAATTAAATTCTCTTTTAGGCGAAGGGAGTATGACCGCTTTACCAATAGTGGAGACTCAACCTGGAGACGTTTCCGCCTATATTCCTACTAATGTAATCTCAATTACAGATGGACAAATATTCTTATCCGCGGATCTATTCAATGTCGGAATTCGACCTGCTATTAATGTGGGTATTTCAGTTTCTAGAGTGGGATCCGCAGCTCAAATTAAAGCCATGAAACAAGTAGCTGGCAAATCAAAATTGGAACTAGCTCAATTCGCAGAATTACAAGCCTTTGCACAATTCGCCTCTACTCTGGATAAAACAAGTCAGAATCAATTGGCAAGGGGTCGACGATTACGGGAATTGCTTAAACAATCCCAATCAAACCCTCTCCCAGTGGAAGAGCAGGTAGCTACTATTTATACCAGAACGAGAGGATATCTTGATTCGTTAGAAATTGAACAGGTAAAGAAATTTCTAGATGAGTTACGTAAACACCTAAAAGATACTAAACCTCAATTCCAAGAATTCTATCTTCTAGTAAGACATTCACCGAGCAAGCAGAAACCCTTTTGAAGGAAGCTATTCAGGAACAGCTTGAACGGTTTTCCCTTCAGGAACAAACATAAATATAGCATGTCTACTCTTATTAGTATAACTCGTGTTAGTAGAAGAGGAATCGTTGAGAAAGATTTTTCATTTGAATCATGCAAAAAAAATTAGTTTTTAGTATAGTTATTTAAAGAATAGATAGAAAAAAGATTGCGTCCAATAGGATTTGAACCCACGACATGAGCAGGGCATTTACTGGATGCATGAGCTGGAGAACAAGAGGCTTCCAATAGCAATTGCTGGAGCTTAGTTAGATGCTTGAGAAAAGTGAACTCTTAGCTGTAAACCTACTTTGCTTTGACCTGTATTTGGGCAGTGTTTAACCGACATATACATGTATATAAGGACACTTGCACCGGACCTATGCCTATTTAGAATAAGAATAAAGTCCTCTTAAGAATAAAGTCCTCTATAGTTACTGGCATATTACTCCTAGAAGTGATAATTTGATACGTAGGAGATAGCCTTGCGGCGCAAAAAGGGCTTTGCTTTATGATATAGATTAGGAATTGGAATAAATAAGTAAGGCTAACTAAAAGAGAGAAGAGGATCTACAGTCATTCTATCTCAACACTGAAGAATAAGACGTCTATCCTTACTCTTGCATTAAATAGAATAATCAAAAAGGGAGGGGAGTATAGAGAATATAATATAAGGAAGCGCCCAGGCAAACCCATAATAAGGCTGATGAAAGCGAAGCAGAATTGAAAACACATAAGGTACACTCTTGATCCTTACAGCACATCTTGACTAAAAAGAAAGGAAGGATAAAGTAAAAGAAGGACTCGAAACAAGCAGATATAGAATATAAAGATGAAAGATTGAATGCATGATAGGTTTCTGTTTTGCTATTGGTATATTTAAAGAATAACAACCATGATACGGCCCGCCTGTCATGGATCCTAATGCTAAATTATGGGTTGATACAAAAGGATTCAAACAAGTGTGGCTAATTGTTTTTTATTCAAACAACAAAAGTATAGCTGATCTTTTCTCCTGCAATGTAACTCTCAAATATGCATGCTAGAAAGCTGATATGTTGCTGAGAGAGAGGTTAGTCAGATTGATTTCTTTTTCTTCCTTTTGCAATTGAGCTATTAAGGTGGGGATGTGTAGGCGGTTCCTCCATCGCTCGAAGGGCACTCGTATGTCCAACGTTCCATCCTCTTTCAAATAGAATAGCAATCCCAGAACCTACAAAAGATGAAGCACATTTGTTGTTCTAATTGATCCAATGCACAGTACTGGGGAAGAAAAGAATGAGTTCAGAAAGAAAAGGTAAGTCCTTGACCGTAATTCTTCCCATATAGAGAGATAAAGAAGATGCCTCTGTACATATTCTGGTAAGTTATTTGAATCCTTTCGATGCAGGAACCATAGCTCAGATTGATGATCCCTCTCTCTCCTTAGGTCACCCAAGGTAGAAAAAATACCCCAAAGCCGAGAGTTCGATCCAAGTACTAACCCTCTAGTTTTGATTTCTAAAGATTGAATTTCAACTTAGAGTAAAACATAATAGTTAACACTAAACCTAAGCAACTCTTACTTTTCCATCAGCAACTACTTCCAATGGCTAAGAGTAAGCTCGTCCGGACCACTCCTATGGCCCTCTCGGCTGGACCTACTCCCACCCTATCCGACTCCAATCCTTATCCAACTTCCACTCAATCATCTCCATAAGAGTAGACTTAATAGCTATTGTTAGCCTCACTTTTGGAAAACTCACAGGATTGCTAGCTTTTCATAGAACCTGTTATCAAAACTTTCAAACTTATGCTTTCAATATGGATAAGAGACTTGCTGCCCTGCCCTAGGAAGAGTGGCTATAAAAAGCTTGCAAAAAACACTCTTGCTTGGTTGGAAGGTATGGTAAAGGTAAACTGTATCTATTTTTTTATATAAAAAAGGGAGTGCTAAAGGAGTCATTCAGAAGTGAGTGAAGGGGCAAAAAAGCTCATTTCTTTCATTCAGGAATGGACACTGGACCAGAATGAAATGTGGGAATATCGGGATTGGCAGATTTGTTATATTGAAATAAGCCTCAACTCAACATGACTAGTGAATTCAAATTATAGTCACTTGTGGATTTCTTAAAATTGTTGTAGTGTAGTATTGTGGTTTTTCAGTAAAGACCCCGACCTATAAATATTCACAGCCCGGCTCATACGAGCGGACAATATTCACCCAGAGCCCCGTTGCGACCGCAATGCTGTTCTTGAAGGACCTTACCTTAGAGCAAAAAAAGGGAATAGAAGTAAGGAAGACTACTGACGTAGGGCGGCGGGTGAGCTCAACCTCGAACCAAACAAGCAACGGATTGAGCAACAAGCGCGAAAGCCGTTGCGCTAACGCGCATCCTCTTGCTCCTTAACGACCGAGGGATGAAATCTTTCGACGACTAGGGAGGCGTCACCCGAGACCGATTCCTGTGGATCACTATAGAATCTTCTAGAAGCAAGCTAGGCTACCTTCTGGCTAGCTCTGCCATCTTAGAAAAATTCCTTCGCGCTTAGCTTAGTAAGCTAGCTTGGTAAGCTAAGCAAGCCTGGTTCTCCGGGCACTATGGTAGGACGTGGATCGATCATGACGAGAATGGACTTCTCCGTCATGTAATGGTTTAGAAGAGTCACGGTCCAGTTCCCCGCTGGGCTTTTTCCCTTCTCGACTAGACGAAGGAGATATTCATTCCATTCTGGCAGGTGAGGAAGGGCGGCGTCGGCTTGACCCTGTGTTCTCTCTTGGTCGGGAAATTGAAACTTCACCAAAGAGCAGCACATCATTTTTATCGAACATGCAGGAGAGCTGTGTATCATTATATTAAGAAGAGTAAAGGAATGGGAGATGATTATCACCCACTGGCACAGCAGTGTCACCTCCCTTTTGAAAGATCGGTTATAACAGTTGCTGGACATGACATGATATGCTGATCGTGCATTTCATCCTGGACGGAACCAATGTGCAGCAAACTATTGGGCTCCAAGTCTGATGGGAGATGTGCATCCCTTTGCAGGTACAGCATGACAAGCGCATGCAAGGCCTCACATTTGGTGAGGGGTGTGAACAGAGCAAGCCAAGCTTCAGCTTCTCCTCCACATAATCATCTAGTCTTGGATCGACGGCATGGGTAATGGAACCACTTCGCCACCCTCAAGCACCCAGTCGCCCAGTGCAAGGGGCTTTCCATGGATCATGGATGTTCACCCAGATTTGTCGTTTTCCACAAGCGACCTCCATCATCAGCACACCAAGGGCAAATACATCAGTTGCTTTGGTTGCCTTACCAAGCCGGGCCAGCTCAGGGGCAATGTAACCCCATGTGCCTGCAATACGTGTGGTGTGAGCATCAGCTCCATGATCATGCGACCTTGCGAGTCCAAAATCACCTAGCCTCGCATTCATCTCACCATCAAGGAGGACATTGCTGGTTTTGATGTCTCGGTGGATAACAACCTGCTCCCAATCCTCATGGAGGTAGAAAAGACCAGATGCCATACCTTTGATGATGTGGAAACTTTGAGCCAGCATAGATTGGTGGTGTTGTGATCTTGAGTGTGTAAGTAGCAATCAAGGCTTCCATTAGGCATGTAGCCGTAGACCAAAAGGAGTTGTTGCTCATGGCGATAGTACCCAATCAGCTGCACAAGATTGCGGTGGCGAATATGACTAAGGATGAAGATCTCAGCCATGAACTCCTTCATTCCATGCTTTGAATCTGGCGACACCCACTTAATAGCAACTGTCTGCTTGGAGACGGGCAGCACTCCTTTGTAGACACCCCCAAAGCCTCCTTTGGCAAGAAGCATCTTATCCTTAAATCCATTGGTGGCAGCCAAGAGATCTTTGTATGTGAAAGACGGAGGCCCATACTCTCTCTGCCATTCTAATTCAGTTTTCCTTGCTCCTCTTCATGTAGACCTTAGCAAGAGCAGCAGAAACAAGTATGGAAATTGCAACAATTGGCAGTATTGTCTTGAAGCTATGTGGGCGAGCATGAACTTGCTGCGTGAGTTCTTGGATAGTCTTGACAGATAAGGCGGAGTAGTTAAGTGCTGCGGTTTGTCCTTTGAGCTTGAAGCTGCAGCCAAGAACTTAATGCTATACCTAAAAATTCATAGAGGCTCAACAGTAATTTGCACTGCTTCGGTTTGGGTAGGGGACTGGAATGAGGAGATACTGCAGGTGCAGCAACCAAGGACGATGCATATTCAGCTCGACAGGAGAGGCAAACCAAAGCTGCTTCGTTCTCTTCTCCGCAATATCGATGGATAGTCTCTGGAAGCAAATAAAGCTTGACCTGGTGAGCATATAGCTATAAACTAAAGCAGGGATAATGATGGAAAGCTAATACTGTATGTCGTATCCACAAAAATCCACACAATTGAATTATGTATGGGGCCGGCCGGAGACCGGTGCCCGGTCAAGCTTTCTTTACTTCACTGCAGCTCTGGCCGGTTACCCAACTTTGCTAGACTGGTGTTTTTAACTGAATGATAGAATGCTTGGGTTTTCCCCACCAATCGCGGTGACATTTCGATGTGGAAGGCCATGGGCAACATATTGCTAATAAAAAAAAGCCTCATGGCCATTTTCAGAATCGCGGTGACTGCATTATATTGATGATGGATCCCAGAGCAGATGAACAGACACTTTCCTATTGGAACCAAAACGGCGGTCCAGACCAATGCTCTTCCAGATTTGGTAGTCCTGCCTGAAATTTGTGACTTCATCCTTCTGGGCTGTCACTGACACTCTGAGACGTGACCTGCAACCTGGGCTTTGATCATAGTATCTGCTCGTTATGTATATATTATCCACTCTGTTGGAGGTAGAATAGAAACCAATTTTGTCGGCTATGTACTGTTGTTACTCCAGAGTGTAGACAGATGGATGGACCCGTTGAGACAGTTGGATGCTTCAATGTACTATGATGGCAGCTGTGACTTCCGACTGCAGTTCAGTGAGGCACCCAGTCCCTCCGTTGATGTTGAGGAAGCAGAAAAGTCCTGTATCTGGCTATAGTATAGTAATAGTTTGTTTCAATATTTATGAAATAGATTTCAGTTTTTCCTGATGAATTTGACATAGACCAAATGTGAATCAGTACATGTTATATGAGTCTTTCAGCAGAGTGGCAGGTCCGGTGGAGGTTCATCTAGGGACTGCAACGCCCTCATCCATTGTTGTAAAAAGATCCTGGCTACTCATGCATGCTACCATCCATGATTAGGTCCTAATTGATCATTTGAATTCAGTAAGCGGAAGACAGAGACATGTTACTGCAATTGGTAAGGGTCTAGTCAAATGCTAATGCAGAGATCATCCTCTAAGCAGAGTGGCAAGTCTGAACAGAAAACATGTTGATAGCATTTAGAAAGCTTTAATGGTAAACAAAACATCGACAACTAGACTGATTGGAAGCAGCTAGCTCTTAGATGTCCCCGAGTAATAATCATCAGAAAAGCATGAAAGTTGACCAAAACTTGCAATAAAATCCTGAAAGGGCAGACCCAGAAGTCAAACAATATGCTGGCTGGCCGGTTTGGTCGCCGGGCAGCGAGGCGCTACCCTGACAGCGACCATGGCTTGCCTGCTGTCAAAGTCCATCCACTGCGTCGGCTGTCCACTGGGGAAGCTGAAGCTATATGGAACACACCGTCGTCGTCAGAGGTGTAGAAGCCTGCGGTCAGGGATGTCCCTCCAGACGGTGTTGAGCACGACGGGGAAGCGATGGTCCGCTGTCTTGTCACCACAACGATTCGAGTAGGGGTCGAGAAGAAGGCTAGCATTCTGCCAGATTGGTTTTGTCGTCGCTGGAATAGGAGTAGAGCACGAACGCGAGACCATGGGGGCCGTCGTCGGTGCACGGCGGCGGCCCCTGAATGGAGAAGACGAATGTCACGGAGAAGGATGCCGGGTTGGCGTAGCCATCTCATCTGTTGTCTCAGGAGGTGTGGAACAAAGTACGGTCTGGAGGGATATATTTAGGTGGATGACCGTAGAGTGTCTCAAATGGTGTATGACCGTGAGAGGAGTGATATGAGGTGTTATACCAAATCTGGGTTTCCGGAATCCATTGTGCCCATTTAGTGGGACAAGCGTGAACCATGCATCGCAAGTATGTCTCTAGGCATTGGTTGAGGCGTTTTGTTTGGCCATCAGTTTGTGGGTGGTAGGCAGAGCTCATATTCAGGGTAGTATCAGTTAGTTTGAAAAGTTCCCACCATAAGGCGCTGGTAAAGATACGATCCCTATGTGAGATGATAATGGAACCACAGGCCGTGTAGCCTATAAATATTGTGTTAAGGAAGGTTTGAGCTACGGTTAAGGCTGTGTAAGGATGAGCCAAACATAAGAAATGGGCATATTTGGTGAGTTTGTCGATGACTACAAGGATAGTGTCAAATGACTTGGACCTAGGCAAACCCTCGATGAGCTCCTCCAGCCCGTCACTGCATCCCCCCTCCTCCCTCCTCCAGTCCGCCACCGCATTTCCCCTCACGCTCCTCCCTCCCCTAGCCCGCCCCGCACCCACCCCATTAGCCATGGCCAATCCTCTCCTGTTACCGCCTCCGTCCTCCTCTGTCTGCTGCCTCTTGCTCTCCCCCCGAAACCCTTCCTCTCCACGGTGACACATATAAACCAAGGACTCTCGTCAGTCACAGAATCTCTCGGTTCCACCACATAATCTCGCTGTGCTCTGAGTTCATCTACACGGTGAAGGGCGGCAATCACGTTTTTGGGGAGTGTCGTCTTTTGGCACCACTACTCGCTTCTTCTCGGCTTCATCGCCTTCTTCCTATTGACAGTGCCGATCGTCACTGCGACCTATCTTCGCTGCATCGAGCGGGTCAACTACAAGTATCGCTATGGTATTCGTGCCGATCAATTTTTTTCTAAAAAAAAATGACTAGATTTGTAGAAATATGATCATCATTTATATCTCCAAATAAGTTTATTATGTAAAAATAAATTCAAGAGTTAAATACACTAGGTGCCATCGAATCAAACTTAAGCCTATGTCGCATAAGTACATGAACTTGAAAAACACATTTTTGGACCCCCATCAATTTGTTAAGAGGTACACCGCATGCCCATGCGTGGCAATTTTGGCTGACATGGCATGTATTTTACATATAACCCCTTAGTTTTATTTTTGTCTTCAAAATAGCCACCCCGATCATGATGCTCCCGGCCCTCCATAAGGACTTATCTGTCGGCAAAAGCTGGGGCTGACAGTGCAACCGGGAGAGTCATATGGCTCTGACTTTAGCTCAGTAATAGGACTTTTTCTAGCTAGTTAGAGGTTACCTTTTTGGCGCAAATGGGGCTTGCCACGTTGGGTATAGGGCTGCCTCTGTTCCTATGAGTATAGCCGCGATGGATATGTGACATAAGAAAGGGGGTTCCTACATCTGCCTGCCAAGGAAACCTAGCGGCCCTAACTTGTTAGAGAAACCTATGAAATAGCTTCATAGTGTACCCTGCCCGCTCACCTTAGCAGTGACATGGGAGTAATTAACCCGGGCATATGTGAATCACGACTCGCGGTGAATGTGCACCACCTCTGCAGAGGGTAATAAACTGTTATAACAGCCGTGCTCATGGTCACGAGCGGCCCGAAAAACTCACAGAATAACTGGCTACTTGTTGTTGATCATTTAAGTTGTTCTATAATAATATATGATACACTTGACCCTGATATCTGTTCATATGGGATTAAACGGGAGCTTAAGCATAATTTGATAATACCTGAGAATAAAAGCTTGACTTACTAAAAATGCTAACTGCAGTAAACCAGAGTCAACCTTTTTGAGCTTCATAACCCCATATTAACTTGTTAAGTACGGGATGTACTTACGCTTGTTTATTTTCTTTATTTGGATAAAAATCCCAGATGGGTAACAGATGACAACGGGTATGAGGAATTCCCAGAGGATTTTTAGGCTTGTGGTCAACCAGTTGACCTTCCTTGTGATGAAGCCCCACGAGAGAGTTACCTTTTTATATTCCGCTGTGTAATGTAAGACTAAGTTATATTATGGATCTGATGTAAGGACACCGTGATGATACTTTATGTAATTTGTCAGCTTGTGTGTGTGATTGATCCCTGGACACACACGAGTTTTGTGCATTCAATTTTATCCTTAAAATTGGGTGTGACAAAAGGCCCCTGCTCTACTTTTAGCCTCATGTATATTTAAATGTATATTAAAAACTACTCCCTTGGTCCCTGTCGATTTCGTTTCCCAAGGAACAACTTTGACTAAATATATATTAAAAATTATTAATATGTATGATACACGATTAGTATCATTTGATAGATATTTGAATCTAGTTTTTTAACAAAATTATTTGGAGATAGAAATGTTACACATATTTTCTATAAATGAAGTCAAAGTTATCGGTACGTAAATCGTGGTGACAAATATTTAGGGACGGAGAGAGTATGTTTTAAAATAAATCAAAACATAACCAACGTCAGAAGCATATTTGGTAGCTTGATTGAAGAAATGTATGTATGCAGTGGACACACAAACAGTTTCAAAATAACTAATGGCATACCGAAGTTATTATTAACTAATAAGAGGTTCTTCAGCACATCCGAACGCAAACACTACTCATAAACCCAGTAAAACACAGACTGCAGCACAAGCGCTCAAGTACTAGAGCTACACAATGGATATTATCCATAATTATGAAGGGCAGAAACTTAGACCCAGCATCTAAAGTTCAACAGCATGGCATCGTCGGCAAGTCTCGACAACACTTAGCTTTACCGTACAGGGAACTTTAGGTTCAATGTACGTCCTGATGGCCAACAGCCCTCGTTGAGCTTCCATGAGAACATGAATGGGCAATGGGGCGCACTTGTTAGTTTTATCAGCAGGCTCGAAGCACTTAGTAGAACTCTGATGGGTCTCCAATGTAAGCATTCAAGTGATGTCATGCTCTCAACAATATGGCATGTTAGCTCAACAAGACTCTTTGCTGACGAGAATCCTTGGAGCTTCACTGTCTTCATTTTGTGGTGCTGCTGTCCTTGCATCTTCCTCAGCTCTGAGGGATCTGCGAATATGGAGACGTGTTCCATTTCATACTGGGATACCTATAACAGATAAGATGAAAAAGGAAAAAAAAAGTTATAGTCATGGTTCTGCAGTGTTAGCTACTTGTTACCATAGAAATATGAACGGCAACTTACATCCAAGACCAAAGTTTCCAAGGAAGGGCAACCATCAAAAAAGGAAACAAGAGAGAAATAATCGTAGGCCGGAGGAAAGGTTGCAGCGAAAAGTAAAATAATAAGGCTTTTGAGGTGGAGATATTTGCTATGCAGCAATGGTCTATTGATGATCTGCAAAAAAGATGAACAGGCTAGTTATACTCCAAGGCATATGACTGCTGTAAATATATGGAATCAAAATATGAATATTGCTGGTCCAGCCAAGACGAGTATACCTCTCTTCTCGAAGATATAGTGGCAGCTTTAAGGTTTGGCATGCTGGAGGGAAGTTCAACACAAACGTAACGAACTGCGCCAGAGAAGGACAAACTTAGCTCCTTCATTTGCAATGCTTCTCCGAGTGACAGTTGAGTGCGGTATCCTTCGTAGTCAAAGCTGAAAATATTTGGAGCTTTGCTTTCTATCATTTCCAGCTTCCAACAACCTAAAACCTCTAGGTACCTTAGGCGCTGCAGCGTGCAAGGGATCTTCAAGCGACCTATCCCATCACAATACCGGATTCCCAACACCTGCCTCCAAGGCAAAAGAATTGGAGAGAAGGCACCCTAACTCATCCCCAGTAAAACTGAAATGATAAAGATGCAGTTTTGTCAGGCTTAAACAACCAAGCTCAGATGTGGGACGGAAGGAGCAACCAGTAAATTTTAGGTATCGGATTGAGTCTCCACTCCCATTAGATAAGAGCGAGCATGGGAAACTGTATTTTGCTATCATTGGCATTAAAAGTGAAAGTTCTTCGATTCCTGATTTAACAGCAACCTGGAGCCAACTGTCGAGATAACCATTGTAACCTTCACACATCTGAATGTTGAGTTTCTTGACACCAATGCCTGAGTGCCTTTTCAGAATCTGGTCAACTTTGCTACAGAAATATCTCTTCTTATTCAATCTCAGCGTCCTGGGACTGAAAGTAAGGTTGGGATGGCATCTCCAGGAACGTAGAAAAGCTCGAGACACACAGGCAGCTCGAGCAGCAGATCGCATTGGCATTAGGGAATGTATATAACACCAGATGTCCTGGACGCATGTTACAAAAGCATGGAATAGAAAATTCAGCATTAGAAACATAAATGCAAATGGTTCCTCTAGATGGAGGGGAAAAGAACTGAAGAAAACTATGACACTGTAACCCAGGTGCTACGCGCATTGTTGCACAATGGGGTTTCAGTAGATGCTTAAAAAACAAAATCAGCGGCCAGAGGTGATTAGATACTTCGAAATCTATTCATACCTCTTTACTTACAAAAATATGCATGCATGTATGGACAGTGAGGTCCATACATGCTTCAAAATCAGGGCAGATTGGACACAACAAACATGCATGTATGGAATTATGGACAGCGTATGTATCATCAAACTACAAATAGAGCATCTGAATTTAAAACAACAGGAGGACCATGCAATTGTGTTGTATCGATCAACTTCGTCAGCCGCAGTGCAAGAGATATGATATAAACCTTAGTCACTGAAGTGATAGGATAATATACTGAACAGGACAGATAAAAGAATGCTATCCTACAAGGGTATGCACTATGCAGGTCTAAATCACAAGTAATTGCCTGTAATGGTACACATCAAGGAAACGGTACTAAATGAAGCTGCCTTCAGAGACATGTCAAGAAAGGCAATCATTTTATTAGATCATACTCCCACCATTCCAAATTCTAAGACATTTTAGCTTTTCTAGATAGATACATAGCTTTATCTAAAAAAGCCAAAACGTCTTGTAGTTCGGAACGGATGGAGTAGATTCTAAGGAATTTAAAATCTGTTGATGGTAGGTTGAGAGGCTCCAAGTCCAAGAAATTCCAGGTTTTACACATTGGAGGCCAGAAGAAGGTTTCAGCATGCTTAGGAGCAAAACACTAGCTGTTCTTAAAAGCTAATTATGCACAGTTGGAAAAACGCAAGGGTTTGGGAGCCATTGTGACACATGGTTTACTGACATTTCAGTAGCACTAAGCCTATCATTAACAATGGCGTACCTCTGGAAGGCTCGGTATCTGTATTTCAACTCCCTGAGAATCAGCATCTTGCTGGCAGGGTGAGCCCTTCTTATTATCTCGTGATGAAGCAACCAACCCATCTGCAGCACAGCAAACATGGTTATGAATAATTCAGAAATTTGCCCGGCGCAAAACAACCAATGCACTAAGATGAATCCTTTTTGTACTCTTGTCAAACTTTTGTTCGATAATAACAGTAACACAACAGCTTGTCAAAACAGAGCATGCAGGGGTTTTTTTTTTTCTTTTTTTCTTTTCCCCAGAGCGTGCATGGTCATGGTATAGTAGCCTCTCCTCTGGTTTTGTCAATCTGGTGGAAGCCAAATGAGCAATACAGTGCAGGCCGTCGTCAGCCACTGCGTTCAGTATCAGGCTCTCATCTCCAATCTTTACTTATACATGTATAAAAGAAAAGTAACGAATTCAATTGGATGCACTACTGTATGTAGTAGCAATATTTTAACAAAGAGAATCTCCTATGCTCACAATTTTTGTTTCTGCAAACAGATTCACATCGGAACTAGTACAGATGGGTGGAGAAAAAGTTTTCATCAACCAGATTATAACAAGAAGAAAAAGCAAAGCAGAGGAAGGGAAGTCGGCGGCTTACGGGTGGTCTGCGCTCGCCGCCGACGGCTGTCCGGCTGCGGCTCCATGGAATACAATCACGGCAGTAGTATCCCTTCCTCCCCTCCTGTGGAATGTGGAATATAATCTCGGGCCCGCCTTAAGGCGGAATCGAATCGGTCTCTTCATCTCTGCCTGCCTTGAATTGAATCCTCTCCCTAGTGGATAGGACTAACCCAACAAATAGTTTGACTAGGGCAGCTCCAATGTGTAATAATCTTTTTAAGCAAGGGCTGGAGTTCGGTTCGATTTTGTACCCCCACCCCCCCCCCCCCCCCCCCCCCCCCCCCCCTCCATATAAAATAAAAATAAATTATAATTCTAGATTTACAAGTCAAACTTTAAGAAAGGGATGGAGTTCGGTTCGTGTGTTAGTTCATACACAGTCATACATTTTATCATTGTCGTGGTACAACAAGAATTTTTTTATAAATGATATTTTTTAATAATTAATTGCAAATCTAGCTACTGTTATATAAAAAATTAAGATACAGCATACCTGTTGGGAACCGAGAATCCGTCGGCACGATAGGGCCGAAAGGCCCTACGTGGAAGGGACTTGTCGGCCGCTGAACTACAATTTTTTTTTTATATAACAAATGCTACATTTGCAATTAATCATTAAAAAATATTATTTAAAAAATTCTTAAACGGGGTCACGGCTTTGGTTCGACTGTCAAACACCTCAGTGACTTTTTGTGTGCTCTCGTTGCAATGCGCGAACAATCACCTAGTCATTAATAACAAACAGAAGACAAACATCAGGGATTCGGATTCATCCCCTCTCAAAATCGATCAACCTGAGCCCAGATCTCAGACAAAGGCGCAGCACCATACGTCCATACACGCTCTCTCTGGACAGGAACTTTCAGCAATACGTGCAATATACTTTCTGCACAAATTTATCTGTACCTGTACTGTTCCCGTTCAAAAGTTTTGCATGCTATTGCAGTATGATATATAACAATCTGACCTATATTATTCAAAGAATAAGCTCAGAAAGATCTACAATCTGACCCAAGGAAACATCCTGCCACATTCCAGGAACAACTCAGAACTTCACATGATATATGCAAGAGATCATTATTCACAAACTTCTGTCAACCAGACAAATACACGTCCCAAAACACTTTGAGCAGAACAACTCTGTACAGCCGGCAGCAACCGGTCTACGATTACAGGGAGGACACGCATCTCGTCTCAGTATCTCCGGCCAGCACTCAGAAACTACCAACAGCTACTTTCACTCGTCTTTCATGGCCATCTCATGCCTTCTCTTCTGTGCAACCTCGACAAGCAGAGTCAGCAGGGCTTCGCATACCTGCGACGTGTCCGCCTGATCCCCGGGCTCTTCTTTCAGCGACCAATACACCATCCACGCGTGGTCTAGCTTACGCTCCGGCCGGACTGCCACTGACCCAGGAACCTCGGCGTCCTTCCGCGTCACGAGACCGTCGCTCTTCTCGCCATACCTTGCCACCAGCAGTTGCGAGCATGCTGCCATCGCGGCTGAAAGCGGCATTACAACTGGGATCCTGGTGGAATTGCCGTCGGCAGCAATCGGGAGCTCCAGGTGTGCAACGTGAGAGAGCGCTGTGAGCACACTGGGAGTGATGCTTGCCTCTGTGTGGAATGAAACGATTGGAACATCCTGAGGCAACGGGTGCTGTCGCAGGAATTCTTTCCGCCTTTCGTAAGTCAGATCTTCTAGAGCCTGCAGATCACCCTGAAGACAAGGCAACAAATAGAGTCAAGAACGCTGTCATTCAATAGGCAAGCTGGTTATCAGTGGCTGGAATGATCAAGGCAAATACCTTAAGAACCTTGGATACTAAGATCTCCATGATCTTACGCAGCCTGACGTAGTCACCAAGCTGCCCCTCCCGTAGGATATCTGAAGCAACCGGGCTTCCTCCATATGGACTTTGGGCTAATGCTAAACCTGCGACTTTGTCTTTGAGTTGTGGCCAGTAGAGGGAGAGGGCTGCAGCCGCATCAACACCGCCCTTGCTGTGACCAAGAAGTAGCACACGTTTCCTTGATCCCCAGTATATTTCTTCTATGTATTCCTTTATCTCTCGTGCATTTTTACTCACTGAAGACTGCAAAGTGTGTTTTTTTAATGTACTGCTTTGTGAAATTAAGTATTAGGAGCAAAGTTCACGTTAATTACCTCACTATGAATTTTGGCAATATGGCAAGCTAAACCCATCTTGGAGAAATATGCCTTTGTCTTGACAAAGTAAAGCGGTCCATGGTTACTAAACAGACCTATAAACAGCCAGAAATATAATGTTATCATAAAAAGTTGGAAACTGAGAGCTCATAATAGGAGAGGTAGCTGACTAACCTGGAACCAGCAAGTAAACCACTGAATCAGGTAGCTTGTGCTCATTTTTTCTGAAGAGAAATGAAATGGTCCATATGAGATAGAGCTCATATTAAATCTATCACTAAAAGCATGTTTAGATATCATCAGCATCAAGTTCGAGTTTGGTACTTCAGCTGACCTTACAGAGTCCAAAATCTCCAAGAATCTGGCTGTCCCATCCTCAGTTGTAGGTAAGCTTTGATCCCGCTGGAGCCAGCCAATATCATCTGCTGAACCACGGACTGTTTTCCGAGCACGCTCAACAAGGCTGCACAAGATATCAGGGACATCTTAGGGGACGCTATGATATCCACTATAGTTTGATTTAGCATCCAAATTTGATATAAAAAAAATATAATTGCATCAGAATGGCATACAATTTCAACTCACAACATACAGTTTTACTTTTTAGTAGGGGAAAGATAGACCCACTGTGTATCAAATTTTAAGAAAGGTGCTGCACTGAGAGACACTGTGTCCAATTCTAGTAGGATTTGCATGATAGGATAAAAACATAAAGATGCCAGAGCAATCTTGTACCCTTGGAACAGTGAAGCTCCATTCTGAAAAACTTGTGAAGGCACCATTTGTCCTGTGTTTTCTTGAGAGGGGCTTCCACCACTATCTGCCTGACCAAGGGATGAATTGGTGCCAGCAGGCTCTACTGAAGAAGTCTGAACAGAAAGCCTGCCTGAGGCTGATGCAAGTGGCAGTGTTAATAATTCTTGGTCCTCCTCAGATAGGCCTGCATTAAGATGGTAAACATGACCTAGCAGTTAAAATGGAATTATCATAAGAGTTGACATCTCTTACACAATTGAGATGAGGGAATTATTTTCCCAGAGTAATTAAACGAACTAACCCACATAACCAGGTACAGGGAGGCACTGGGTGAGGAATGAAGCTGTCTGAGCAAGATAAGATGCAGCTTGGTTTAAAGTTGGCACGGAGCGGAATAGTTGTGAATCTTCAACCCTGTCAGCTGAGTTACTATCATCAACCTGGTTTAATCAAACAACAGTTAAAGATAATAAATAGATTAGCCAAAGAGACTATAAAGTACAGCTACAATTTTTTTGCCTATATTATACCTTTACATACAAAATCATTCAATGAGATTTAGTTACGCTGTTCTTGTTACCTGATTATGTACATGTTTCAAGCATCAAAGAAATCACTAATATAAGTGGTGCGCGGTATTGTAACAATCATACCAACAAAGCCTTCAAAAATTCAACTTCCAAAATTTGGTATTCATAGGACAGCGGTGCCAAGGACAACTAGTAGACATAGTCCATGTACTAATGTCTACGTGATGCAATAGTCGAGTATACTGAGAAAAGAGGGTCATGGTTGATTGGTTCGTCATAACATGACATGAAAATGACTATGATATATAGTAAATACAAATTAATGCAAGTCAAACAAAGTTATCACAATTCAGTGCAAAGGATAAAAAAAAAGGTAAAATTCAGAAAGTGCACACACCGCAGAAGATGTAGATGGCTCCCCCTGTGTTGGAGGCGATTCCCTCATGATTGGTGTGGTTATCCAGAGAAGAGAGTCTGCTAGCAACGCTCCCATTTGTCAGGATAACCAATGTGCAATGAACTAGGAATGAATCCCTTAAGTAAAGTAACAGGACAATATAGGAATGAATCCCCACAAGTAAAGTAGCAGGAAAATAAGGCTAGAAGGCAAGGCTATCTGGATATGGTATATAGAACTGAGAAAGAGAGACAACTGAAGAGCAAGTCATGAGACATGAGGTCCTTTTAGAGCAAAGGAAGCACAACTGCACAAGCAACAAAAAGGTGGTTACTCTTATCATCAAGAAGGATAGGCATCAAAGCATCTCCAGACTCGAATCTCCAAAGGGATAGACATTTCCAGCAGATGACTTACATGACATCAGAAGCTAATTTCTTTTTTCTTTCTTGCTACAAGATATACAGAAAAAAAAAAAACCCTCCAGGGATGAAATAATTGGTCATTTGCCATTGCAAATAGCCAACTCTCTCTCCAGGGATAAGCCCGTACTGCCAAGCCCAAGCCTAAGATTAATAGGTTTCTCTGGATAAAGGAAGGTGCGAATTCTTGCCCGAACCGAAGCAGCCGAACAACTGACGCGAGATGGCAATCGTGGAACCGAATCACATCAGGAGATGGGATCGAACAATCTCGACCAGAACGTGAAGGGGACAGCGATAAGAACAAGAGATGATATCAATTTACCGGAGAATCGGAGTCGTGGACGTCGCCAGGATAGCGGGATTGCGTAGAGGCAAGTCCTCTCCTTCCCGCGGCCGCGTCGCAGAGTCTGAACCCGCCGCCGACCGAGCCACTCTATTTTTTCCGTTTTTCTTACCCGTTTCTGTTGATTTTTCCGTTCCTTGTTCTGACTGTTCTTCCTTCGCCGGCGTCGATCACTAGGGCCCGAATGCTGGTGGGAAGTGGGCCGGTGGCCCAGTAGTTGATGGGCCTTGTGCCGTGACTAAACTCGCTTGCTGCACCCGGCCCGGTAAACCCTCTTCTTCATCGGAGGCAGGAAGGGGATTTTTTTAAAATAATACCTTTTTTTAATTAATAATTGTAAATTTAGAAGTCGTTATACAAAAATCATAAAGGAACTTGTCGGCTTCTCAGGCCTACGCCAGGGATGTAAGTAGTCCTTTCGAAATAAAAAAAGGTAACCCTTTCGAAATAAATTTATGTAAATCGATATTTTTAGGTAAAAACACCCTACAAGAATCTGCCAGCTGCAGATACGAAAACATTATTTTCTCTCCATATACGTACATATATAACAAAAGCAACAACACATAAGATTTGCTTGTGTCTAGCTGCCATTTCCAAATATTTTTTCAATTCTTCCTCCGGGGTAATGCACATGCTGTGCAATATAACTGGTACACAACGTCGAGACAAACCCACTTCTTAGTCAGCATGAGCAACACAAACATTCATCAGCCAGCTCTAAACCTATCTGATCGTCAAACATTACTTACAGAGCTCACAGCTCCTACATCTACAACCGCACATTTCATCACAACTTCCATTCAACATTACTCATCCTCTTCCACCTCTACTTCTTCCTTCTCGTAGTCGGTGTCAGAACCTTCTCGTCTCCAAAAGATCCTCGTCGTTGCTACCATCATCCTCGTCCTCGGAAAATTCATCAGGATAATCGAAAAGCGGATTGTCTTCGGCTGCATATATTCAATATGAAAAGAGCTTCAGCTACTCGGGAGGAGGAAGATGTTAGTTAGAAGGTCAAGTAGTGCCTAGGAAGGATACCTTTTGATATTTAGGATCAATGCTACAGAGGGACGGGGATATTGATGAAGATGTTAGCCATAGAATCAAAGCAGAGTGGATAAAGTGGCGACAAGCGTCTGGTGTCCTATGTGACAAAAGTCCACAGAAGCTAAAAGGCAAGTTTTATAGGACGACGATTAGACCTGCTATGTTGTATGGTGCAGAATGTTGACCTACGAAAAGACGACATGTTCAACAGCTAAGTGTCGCGGAAATGCGTATGTTGCGTTGGATTTGCGGTCATACAAGAAGGGATCGAGTTCGTAACGATGATATACATGAGAGATTAGGGGTAGCGCCAATTGAAGAAAAGCTTGTCCAACACCGGTTGAGATGGTTTAGACATGTGAAACGGAGACCTCTAGATGCACCGGTGCGTAGCGGAATCCTAAGTCAGGATAGTAACGTGAAGAGAGGCAGAGGAAAACCGAAGTTGACTTGGGTAGAGGCAATAAAAGGAGACTTGAAAGGATGGAATATACCCAAAGACTTAGCCTTAGATAGGAGTGCTTGGAAAACAGTTATTCACGTGCCTGAACCTTGATTGCTTCTGATGGGTTTCAACTCTAGCCTACCCCCAACTTGTTTGGGACTTAAAGGCTTATTGTTGTTGTTGTTGTTGAAAAGAGCTTCAGCTAATCCAAGTAGCTATAGATCTCACTGAGTAGTTAGAGAAACATAATGATGGTTATGATTACCATTTGAATCATCTGTGTCATACGGACAATCTTTGTAGCATTCATCCTTCCTCCATCATCCACTTGTAACCTTATGTAACAAGACCACTCATTAAGAAGACACTCTCACATGAGCTGAATTGAATAAAACACATGTGATTTCTATTTAGTTATTCACCTTGGATATGAAGCTGCTGACGTGGCCTCCATGTTTGTATCATCCACCTCCTTGACAGTATAGATATCATAAACTCAGAATCTGCCAAACAGCAAATTTAGACTTGTCAAACTAGTGGCGGATCTAAACTTTACTACTTGGGTGTTAATACTACTACTAGAGTTTGAAATCACTTTCTGTTAGAGTTAATAAAGAAAGCACCACCAAGAACCTTCCCAATACTGTTGAGAGCATCTCAAGGCAAGAAAGCAGGCAAGAAGCTTCAATACCTTCTGATTGTGCCAATGAAATTATATCCGCCTCAATTTCCTCTGCAGTTGATGGCAAGTACTCGCGTAGAAGTGGAAGAAAGTTGCATAGAACAGCACCCTCTTCAAAAGAGGTAATCCTGCAGGGAATATATTGTAAGGAAACATGCAACAATGCAACTCTACATTCCAAATGACCTGATAAGTTGTCAGAAATCAAGACTTGCCGTGGTTCTTTTGGATACTTCTCATCATCGGGGTGTTGGCCCCTACAATCAAGAACCAGGTGAGCAACCTGCTCTCCTTCTCTCTCCCTCTCACCCTGACCCAAGGTAGAAGAAGAGCCTTGAGCTCTCTGCCTCCCCACTTCCCCTCTCTGCTTCCAGCGTTGGCTGAGAAGCTGCTGAGAGCCTGAAGTTGGCAAAATGAACTGCCTTTTTTCTATTGAAATGCATACACATTTATACAAGCCTCATACCAACTATATGGTACATGAGGTATGGCTGAGTACAGCCTCAACTACTCCTAGTACATGCCTTAGATCAGCCCACTACTTGCTGATTGTACTTCTACCAACTATGGCCTATTGCCGTACTACAACAGTGGCAAGGACATGGACAAGCCATCGCTGACCACCGGCCACTCCTTAATCCACTGCTGGAGAGATTAGGAGGGTTGACAGCAGATTATGTCTTACAATTCTTCCCCTAATCCGGCTTGTCCACCCTTGATTTCCACCATGCCGATCATGCCCCTCAGCTCCATGAACCTAAGGCGTCCGAAGCGACTTTGGTGAGGATGTCAGCGAGCTGCCGGCGGTCTCGACGAACTCGATGACAAGCTGTCCTCCATCGACGCAATCCCTGAGGAATGGAACTTCACGTCGATGTGCTTGCTCCTGTCGTGGAGGACGGGGTTCTTCGCCAGCGCGATGGCTGGTTTGTTGTCCACCATCAGCGCTGGTGGGCGAGCCTCAACGCCGGTGAGCTCACCCAGCAGCCGGCGCAGCCACACAACTTGGCACGCCGCAGTGGCCGCTTGCAACGTATTCCGCTTCGCAGGTCGACAGCGCCACCATCTTCTGCTTCAGCGACTGCCAGGCGATTGGCGCCGAACCGAGGAAGACGAGCACACCAGAGGTTGCTCCGCCGCCCATCAACGTCGCCGGCCATGTCTGCATCACTGAAGCCCGTGAGCCCTGGCTCACCATCTTTGGATTTGGGCTTGCGCCTCGCTGAACGCCGTCAGCTGCAAGCCCGCCGTTCTTGGGAAGACAAGCCCCTGATCGATGGAGCCCTTGATGTAGCCCAGCAGCCCGCTTCACCGCCGTCCAATGGTCCTCCCGCGGATCCTCCATGAAGCGGCTCCACCATACCCAACCGCGAACGCGATGTCCGGCAGAGTATGCGTGAGCCACCTCAAACCCGCCGACGATGCTCCGGGTAGAGCGTCGCGTCCACCTTCGCCGCCGTGCTGTCCTTGGACAGCTTGATCCGCTCCTCCATTGGTGTCGCCATCGGCTTGCAGTCCGCCATTCCGCCCCGCTCAAGCAGCTTCAGCGCGTAGGCGCGCTGCCCCAGCGTCACTGCCTCCTTCCCCTGCTTCACCTCAATGCCGAGGTAGTAGGAGAGCGCGCCAGGTCACTCATCTTGAACCGGGCCGCCATTTCCTCCTTGAACACGTCGATGTCCCGCGCCCGCGCCCCCGTGACAATCAAGTCATCGACGTACACGCCGACGATGAGCTCTTCCTTCCCCCGTCGTCGCGTGTACAGGGCGTGCTCCGTGGCGCAGCGTGCGAACCCAAGCTCCGCCATGGTGGCGTCGAGCTTGGCGTTCCACGCTCTTGGAGCCTAACGCAGCCCGTAGAGTGCCTTCTGGAGCCGGAGCACCTTGTGCTCTGCTCCCTTCACCGTGAAGCCTGGAGCCTGCTTGACGAAGACAGTCTCCTCCAGGTCGCCGTTCAGGAACGCCGACTTGACGTCGAGGTGATGAACCGCCAGTCCTTGGCCGCCGCCAGCGCCAGCATATACCACCAACTCGTATATGTAGTGGTTTCTCTCGCCGCCACCCTCTTCATTTCCTGCTGATAGCATTGGGAACAAAGCCAAGCTCAGAGAATAGCTTAAAACCAGCCCAACCTCTTCATGGTCACACCCCCTTTTCCGACGCTTTATTGTTATAGACCGCTCACTACCCCTTTCCTTTTCTATGTAAGACTTAATAAGGAAATACAAAGAATGGAAGAAAGGTCCAAAGCAATTGTTTGTCTTGCATTGCAGCAATCAAACCAAATTTCAAGTATGAAAGTTGAAACACTTCTTTTCTTGGTAGCCTAGCTCCCAAAGCTGTTTCAGTCCCTGCCCATAATTCAGCACATAAGGCAGACCTTGAACCAAGGTTATACATAGATCCTTTGATCTCCACGGCAATCTCTGACTATACCACCGGCAGCAGCTCTAGAGGCACAGGGCGAAGAGTAAGCATCTAACTTAAGTTTGACAACTTGGAAAGATGGCCCAGCCAATGTTAATGATTCTTTTATCCGGGATAACTTGCTGGGAATTCACTAGAGCTCCTGAAGCCACTTGATCCTTATAGAGGTCTATCATTTGGCTAAAAAGATCCCTGCGTGCATTGTCTTCATTACCCAAATATAAAGCATTCCTGTACCGGCAGTGAAGTTCGTGCTAAATGACCGAACGAAGGGTAAGAAAGGCCAAGGGAGTGTAGCTAACCCCAAGTCTGGTAACCTTTGAAAATAGGTTTCTGACGTCACTGCCTTTCATGCCACAACACATCGGTGAAACCGGAGAGAGCTGAAGAGAAGGGGGACCCCAGAGGCATTGACCATTTGGTACAGCCGCTAATTCGGCATTTGGTACTGATTTCTCGAAAGGGAAAAACATACTTAACAATTCGATTGGCAGGACCAAGGGATAGATCGATTGCAATATCAGTATCATACAAATAGAAATAGACATGAGTACATGAATAAGGAAACGCAAAAGACACAGAGTAGGGCTAGTCAGAAGCGTCAATGCAGACGCCAATGGGTAATCAGATCCATTCCACTCCACTTCTTCAGATAGCAGTCGATCCTGGATCGTCCTCGCTTCCAAACTCCGTAAATGAATGAAACTCCTTCCCCGGTCCATTGCTCGGGTGTGATACAAATACTTCTTTGAAGTTGTAGGATGCGGGTCATCGATCTTCCTATCGGTCCAGAGGCGCCAGCTTGGGAAAGAAAAAGTCAGATTTGTTTGTCATATCACGATCGGAACTCACATGTAACTCTACTTCTTGAGTAGGGGGAAAAGGACACCTATCACGCGGTCATGCCTTGAACGCAGTAAAGAAATTAATAAGCTTCGAATAATAGCTATGCGAGTCTCCAATAGCATCTTAAGCGTTGGTTTTCTTTGCTGGCTTCGTAATGGATTGGTGGTTCGTTTCCTCTACTTTTAATAGGGTACGGCATACTTGCCTGAATCCTGAATCGCATAGTTGTATTTTAGCTCGCCTCCTGTGATCTAAAACTACTGATACCTTTAGCAGAAAGAAAAAAGAGAAAATAGCATTTAGCTTGGGAAAGGCTCTTTTTTAGGTATCTTTTCATACTAGTTCTATCTAGCTATGAGCTAAAGTAGTCACTTTCTTCAATCGCCGAGTTGCCTTAATCTTCTCTCTCGGTTACTCAGTGGAGTGATCTCTCTCTTAAATTCCCATAAGGATAAGGAAAAGTAGACGAAACCCGTGCTTAAATCCTACTTAAATCCTACTCAAGGCCCACTACGGGCTGCGAGCAATTAACAAGTAGAGACAAGGATGAGGAGAAATGGCAGCATATACGGCCGGCCTGGGTCACTCATGATGTTGGTAGTTCAAGTGAATTGTCGTAGTGTAAGGAAGATTGATTGGTTTCAGATTGCTACTTGGCTGGCATAAGAAAGAAGGCGCCCCGGCAGGAATTCTGTAAGCTTGACTTGCGCGCAGGCTACCACCAGATACGAATGGAAGCTCGCTACTAGTTGCGGGTCTAGGTGCTGTCCAGTGAAACGTTTCCTTATTGCTCAGTCAACCGGGAAAGTGGGTGGAAAAACCCTTCGGGCAAGATAAGAGTTGATTCTCAATTTCTCACCCCGGGATTTTTTCGGAAGAAAATAAAGTGAATTCAATTATAAGGGGTGTCCCTTCCTTCAACTGTTCTGATTTCTCTACGAGTTTTGATCGAGAAGAAGTCTTCACAGGGCTTCCACTACTGTATTCTTAAAGCGGTACTTCGGCCGGAAAGAAAGCGGTTCTGGTCCGGTCGACTCCCGTGCATGCTCCTCTGGGTCAGCACGAAAAGCGAAATGACCCAAGGGATTGGCTTCTCCCAATACATATTGAATAGGAAAGAGAAGAGTTTACTTGGCTAAAGGTCGTATGATAACGGCCACTAATCTCATATATAGTTGTTCACGGGGTTCTCGTTTCTGCTTGGCGTGTTGATACGCTTCCGAGCCCAGCCTTCGAAGCAACTCGTTTTTGGCTAGAGCGCGTTTTCGTCACCTTTTCCCTGTTGAACTCAGTCGTTTCCTGCCATGGTGTGTATTTATTTCAACTTAGGTTATTCGTCTTTCCATCAATTGCTTTCGTCTTCTGTCATCTGCACCGGGGTTATGCTCAGCTTTTGTTTCTAGCACTTCACTTTTGATACGGCAAATACATAGTTCTAACGAGACTCCTTCCCAGCGAGTACATGTGCCTATCGCTTTTCGTGGAACCGACCCAGCTACTTTTCTATAGTAACCCCGTTACTGCTGGTAAGGCCCCAAGAGGTTAGCGTTCAGCTTGATGCTCTATAGGGAGGGGAGTCCGTTAGGCTGCACTGTGGCTTTCACATGGATCCAGTGTTTATAGGGGGGGGGGGGGCTCTCTTCGCTCTTGCTAACGCCCTTTTGATCTCGGTCTTGTGTACCAAACGGGTAAAGTAAGATGTCTGACATTAAGCGGTAAGCAGGGGTGCCCCTATTTGGTGCTGTAAAGCGGTTCTTTTCCTGGAAAATGCTTTTCCTCTCTAACTCCTCTCTTTCCATCCAGCCTTAGTGGCCCCTCTCTGATAAGGTTTGAAATCAAAACGCAAAAAAAAATGACAAATCTGGCCTGATGGCTCTTCTCCACTAACCACAAGGATATCGGTACTCTATATTTCATCTTCGGTGACGTTGCAGGAGTGATGGGCACATGCTTCTCCGTACTGATTCGTATGGAATTAGCCCGACCCGGCGATCAAATTCTTGGTGGGAATCATCAACTTTATAATGTTTTAATAATGGCTCACGCTTTTTTAATGATCTTTTTTATGGTTATGCCAGCGATGATAGGTGGATTTGGGAATTGGTTTGTTCCGATTCTGATAGGTGCACCTGACATGGCATTTCCACGATTAAATAATATATCATTCTGGTTGTTGCCACCAAGTCTCTTGCTCCTATTAAGCTCAGCCTTAGTAGAAGTGGGCAGCGGCACTGGGTGGATGATCTATCCGCCCTTAAGTGGTATTACCAGCCATTCCGGAGGAGCAGTTGATTTAGCAATTTTTAGTCTTCATCTATCAGGTGTTTCATCAATTTTAGGTTCTATCAATTTTATAACTACTATCTTCAACATGCGTGGACCTGGAATGACTATGCATAGATTACCACTTTTTGTGTGGTCAGTTTTAGTGACAGCATTCCTACTTTTATTATCACTTCCGGTACTGGCAGGGGCAATTACAATGTTATTAACCGATTGAAACTTTAATACAACCTTTTTTGATCCAGCAGGAGGGGGAGACCCAATATTATACCAGCATCTCTTTTGGTTCTTCGGTCATCCAGAGGTGTATATTCTCATTCTGCCTGGATTCGGTATTATTAGTCATATCATATCGACCTTTTCAAGAAAACCGGTCTTCGGGTATCTAGGCATGGTTTATGCCATGATAAGTATAGGTGTTCTTGGATTTCTAGTTTGGGCTCATCATATGTTTACTGTGGGCTTAGACATTGATACGCGTGCCTACTTCACCGCAGCTACCATCATCATAGCTGTGCCCACTGGAATCAAAATCTTTAGTTGGATCGCTACCATGTGGGGAGGTTCGATACAATACAAAACACCCATGTTATTTGCTGTAGGGTTCATCTTTTTGTTCACCATAGGAGGGCTCACTGGAATAGTTCTAGCAAACTCTGGGCTAGACATTGCTCTACATGATACTTATTATGTGGTTGCACATTTCCATTATGTACTTTCTATGGGAGCCGTTTTTGCTTTATTTGCTGGATTTTACTACTGGGTGGGTAAAATCTTTGGTCGGACATATCCTGAAACTTTAGGCCAAATACATTTTTGGATCACTTTTTTTGGGGTTAATCTGACCTTCTTTCCCATGCATTTCTTAGGGCTTTCGGGTATGCCACGTCGCATTCCAGATTATCCAGATGCTTACGCCAGATGGAATGCTCTGAGCAGTTTCGGTTCTTATATATCCGTAGTTGGGATTCGTCGTTTCTTCGTAGTTGTCGCAATCACTTCAAGCAGTGGAAAGAACAAAAGATGTGCGGAAAGTCCTTGGGCTGTTGAGCAGAATCCAACCACACTAGAATGGTTGGTACAAAGCCCTCAAGCCTTTCATACTTTTGGAGAACTTCCTACTATAAAAGAAACTCAAGGAGAACTTCAAACTATAAAATAAAAGAACCTAAAACAGGAAGTGGAAACCACCACTTTCCACTTCCTACTGGATGCGCCCCTTTTTCCAGAATACTTCTGTGCTGGAGTGAAGAAGCCACTTCAGTTTCGGGGCAGTAAGTAACTCAGCACCGAAAGGAACTGGTCTAACAAAAGGGGCCGAAACGAGAACTACATATGGTCTGAGACTTTCTTCCTGGAAAAGAGGAAGACTAGTTATGTAGGCAGTAGCCGTGAAAGAAATGTCTCTTTATCGGTTGCTCGACCAAAGCCTGTCAAAGAATCTATTATAGATCGAATCCTTTTTATAAGCAATACCGCTCCGTTATTGGTATGTTTATGTTATATAGTAAACGGATCAAAGGGATATCCTCTGGCATTAGAGAATATTCATCTTGACAAGAAATTATCTATATGTTAAGATATCTCTGACAAGGGCTATAGCTCAGTTCGGTAGAGCAACTCGTTTACACGTGCGCCAATGCTTTTCAAGGGAACTTATTATGCAATGAACATAATTGACCTTGTTGCAAAATCAATGTCTTACTTCATGGATTCGAAAGAATAGAAGAACAGTAGCCTGACAATGACAAACAGCCAGTTCAGTCCGATTCAGGTGCCAATTCAGGTGCTTACTCAAATAGAACCCCTATTGATTTGCTAGTTGATAAGGTAAATATCCAGCCCACTCAATGCTAGGTGTAATGAGGATAAGGGCCTCCAAAAAACTTCTTTTCGTTCTATGAACTTTAAGGTGTATGAAGTCTCATAGTAAACTCTTGCAGCGGAACGATAGAGACTCCATTTCACTTAGGTTGATTTAATTTAGGCCGTAGGCAGACCTAAGTCAAGGTAATCCTCCTTTGAAACACTTTGGTATTGTTCCTAGATAGATCATAAGACAAATAATCAATCAGAGCACAGGGAGCCATCTTATTATCTTTCCCTAAAGAAAAACTATGGCGAATTAACTGATCTTTACATCAGTTGATGAAAGAGCCCAATGCAGAAAAATGCATGTTGGGTCTTTGAAACAGTTCGAATCATTTCGATAATAATCCATTTGATCTGTTTTACCGAGAAGGTCTACGGTTCGAATCCGTATAGCCCTAATATATACGTCTTTTTCCATTTTAGGATGGATATCTTATGTTTCCTTTAGTATAGTTTTCTTTTCCTTATTTAGTACTTGTTTATAGACTCGACGGTCGATTGCGCCATAGAATAGAGATAAAAGCATTACCATAGGCTCATTCATCGAAAATCAGAGAGACAGGAAAAGAAAAAAGAATTTTGATCAAATCAATAGAAGGAAGGATCCCTTACCTGATTTGAATTTCATGCTCCTTCAAATAGGATATGCTCTAAGTCTCCCTATACTTTCCTATAATGACTGCAACGATTTTCTCCATTTTGCGGATTCCTATTTTTGTTTTAAGTATATTACTATCATATACATTATCTAAATATACATTATCTAAATCGATCCACTTTAAATAAAATAGAAAAAATCGAAAGAAAAAAAAGAAAGAGTAAATAATAAAACAGGATATTCTGTTTCAGAATTCTGAAATAGAGTTCTTTTTTTAGTATTACTCCTCATTAGGATGTATATATTAATCATCCGACTTTAATTAGGTTCTAATCTAATTAGTAGTAAGTTTTTTCTTTTTTATTTAATAGTCTCTGACTATCATTAAATATAAAGGGTAGAGCAATTCTTTTTTCTAGAGATTCTAGAGAAAGTGAGACAAAGTGAAGCGAAAGAGTTTTCTTTATATAAGAATTAGGTCTATATCATATCTAAATAGAAGGGAAATCAAAAAGAAGGGAAGTGGGGATTACATTGGATGAATCCTTAAGGAAGACATATCACAAAAGAAACAAAGGCCAAAGTAAGCGCTCCTTGCCTTTGGTTTGAGCAAAACAGATTCTTGTTTCACCGAGGAAAAGAGAGAAGTTCTGGATAAATTGACAATGTCAACTTGAATTGACTAATTCAGTTTCGCCTATTCCACATTAATGGGAGTACATTTATGTTTCTGCTTCACGAATATGATATTTTTTGGACATTTCTAATAATAGCAAGCCTTATTCCTATTTTGGTATTTTGGATTTCAGGACTTTTAGCTCCGGTTAGTGAAGGACCAGAGAAGCTTTCTAGTTATGAATCGGGTATAGAACCCATGGGGGGGCTTGGTTACAATTCCGAATACGCTATTACATGTTAGCACTAGTTTTTGTTGTTTTTGATGTGGAAACTGTCTTTCTCTACCCTTGGGCAATGAGTTTCAACGTATTGGGTGTATCCGTTTTTATCGAAGCTTTCATTTTTGTGCTTATCCTAGTTGTTGGTTTAGTTTATGCATGGCGAAAAGGAGCCTTGGAATGGTCTTAAGTGAATATTCAAACAAAAAGGAAAAGATTCCATTGACACAATTATGAGTTTGATTGAGTTTCCTGTTACTTGACCAAACAAGTTCCAATTCCGTTATTTCAACTACACCAAACGAATTTGCTTGTTTTAACTAAAAAGCACAGTTGAGCAGGAACGAAGTGTGAACATAGGCACAAAAACAACGTTTTGGTGATCCTGTGTAGTTGCTTGCTTTCCTCTTGAGCTACTTTCACTGTGAAGAAGAGGACTTCATCTCTTCACTTACCCAAGGAAACTTGGAAATAACACCTCTGGCTTGGAAAGCTAGTTAGGGATATTCGATAGAGGAAGGACCCGATTCGAGTAGTGAACGCACCAAGAAAAGCCTTTTAAGCCATGCTTGGTAACGCACATGTCCTACTCTACCTGCATCGGGACTGGTGAGAGTCGGCGATGCACGGAATTTTTGAAACACTCTACTTCACTAAGGAAGATACGTTTCACTTTTCTGATCAGAATTTGAACTCTGGCTGGTTCAGGTTACAGTCAAAGGAAATAAGAAGTATGGTAAGATGAATGAAAGGCATAAATATAGGACATACGCTTTATCGTAGAACATATATTTGCTTTCTATTCGACAAGAAGGACAAGGAAAAGATAATGGATATGGAACACAGGTCCTGGCACTATTGGAAAATGAAGCTCTCTCAGTTCAAACATATGAGATTACTTATATTATGGAAGTCTTGAAGCAAGATGTCTTTCATCCTAATCCGCATTTTAGGCCTATTCCACTTGACTCACGACTGCTCAGAAACTAGTTCGTAGATTTCGCTTCAACAACTCGATCTTTTAAGTCGCTACTCTCACATGGAATCCCAAGTTCGGGGCCTTCGTTCTTGTGAAGACATACCGCTTTGACAGTTGGGAGTCAACCATCCTTTACCCGACCAAATTGAATAGCCTTTTACCACTCAGCCCAATAAACCAGCTAAACCAACCCAACTAACGTATTTACTTTACAACAGTTGTTACCTTTCTCAAGATTCTTTTTTATACAACAAGCTTGCCCAGGGCTACCACATGCACCATCAACCACATGATCTGGGGACTAGTTTTGCACATTTTTTATTGTACCTTTGGCAATAGGAAGTCTGAACCGACACCCCCTGTCCCTCGGTGTGAGTTGCAGCAACACTCTGGTGGAAGTTATCCACCTATCGATGGTTAGAACCAGCTGAAGCCGATTGAAGCGTTCTTGATACATTATTGCACATCTCAAGCACAAATTGGATTTCATTGAGGAAACATTGCTCCACTGAGGTGCTCCGTGGACGCTTTTTATTTCACTTTTATTCTATGGACGTTGAGGCTGAATTGCACAAATCATGATAGATATTTATTGGGCTGACTTTTGCAAAATGGAGCGGGTACGAAGCAGATATGGATAAGACTTGGATCGGATAAGGCTGCTTCGGATATTCTTCAGTTACCAGTACGAATCGGATATTCCCAACAAAAGATATGGATACCAGTATGTTGCGGATAGAATGTAGGTGAGTCCCTTTGGAAAGCTGAATAACTGAACTAAGTAGAATTGATTGCTAGGGATTGTGTTCTCAAGGATGGCTTTAGCATTGATCCATAACAACCCAGGATTTAGCTCAATCAGAACATAGAAGTAAGAAACATCCGTATGCTTTCCTGGAACAGAAGCAATAGCTACACGACTACATCGGAAAGTCTTTGAAAGAAGTTGTAACGCGCTCTTTTCCTTGGTTGCATCACCATTTGGTCTTGACAAAGAGATAAAGAACATACACTTGGGGGTCTTCTTGACTTTCTCATCAGCGAACATCCGGCTTTCCGAATGGGGCAGGAATTCCATTTCCTACTAGGTTACGAATTCCATCAAAAAGATGGGCCAATAGGGGAAGATTCCTTTGGCACTGGTGTGTTAAGCTAACATTTGCTCGTGTGCTCTTGAGGTTTCTACTCCTGGCTAGAAAACATGAGGTTTGTGTTGGTTCTACCAACGAAACAAAGAATAGTAGGAGTGGCTCTTTCCTTGTACCCTAGAGCTGAGGGAAGGCATTTATTTGATTTTTAAAGAAGAAAAGACTGGATCTTAGAACGATGACTGCAGTCAGAGCCTATCAACAAGCACATACATTTCTTATAACTGGTCAGTCCGCTTTACAAGCGCTCGAAGCAGACAGAACTATAAACCTCCCATAACCATATAGAACGAAGTAAGGCTTTTCTATAATGCTTATTTGGCGAGAACAACGTGTTAAGCAATTGACTATGAACTTAGAAAATCCATCGCCCCATCCATTCTCCTTTCCTCTAGTTTCACTTACGAGGACTCTTCATTTCGACTCAGTCAAAGCTGGAAAAGATCAAAAGTCATCCTCTGACGGCTCATCTCCTACTTGCCATGCAACACATTTTTTGCCCACACATCACTTTGATAGCTGCCTTTGAACTCCTGCACCCACATGGAAAGAAACTACAAATAGGGGATGAAACATCTAAACTGGAAAGAGAATATGCTTTACTAGTGACAAAAAGCGGGCCTAGCTAAAAAAAACCTAGGAAAAAAGGCATGTCTATGGAAGGAAACTTCAACTAGACATATTCACCGGGCACTCCAATAGATGAAGTTTTTATCATATGCAGAAGGAAGAAGAAAGGATATAGTACCAGTACGTACAGGAAAAAGAGGCTTGCTTTTCTTTTGATTCATCGGCTCTATCTAATAAAATATCTCATTTTCATGGTCTCGAACGGAAACCTTACCCAACGCACGAACTACTCTAAAACGGGCACCTAAGCACAAGACTTTTTAGAAAAGGCCTACCCGGGATGAAAGATAGAGATGTTGCATCGAAACAGTCAGACTACCGAGGAACCGCTACTCCATACCACGCTGACCAACACACGGCCGCGAGAGAGGAGGCAAACCACACGATCAGCGCCACGACTTCAGCTACTTGATCAAACTATGAAAGCAGGAATCGCGTCGTCTGTATCCCTGCTAAATATCTTGTTTTGGCCACATGGATATAAACAAAAAAGCCTACACAAGACTTTGGGTTCACTTTGGCCCTCGTGGAAAGGACCTATGTGAACGAGGCAAATGGACTCATTTGGAGGACTTAACCAAACTTCATCTTTTGGTCAAAATGACAGACTACAGACCCAACCCGGTGCGGGAGCCGCTCGCACCCACTAGAGACTTTAAATAAAAGTATGGATTAGACCAGATATGGGGAGAAGTCTCCATTTCTCCTCACGTCTCGTCTGTTGGCGGAACGCACGGTCCAAGAGAAACTTATTAAACCGGAAGAGCTTTATCCGCTATCGAGACTGTTTTCTTTCCTCACTCTCTAGGTGAGATAGTTGATACGCCCAACATTGGCCTAAAAGATGTCGCCGGGGATCGATTGAAGCTGCACTCTTGCTCTGCCTCGGTCTAGCCGCATTTCGGAAAATGTTAAATTGAGATGAAAGAGATAAGCTTTTGGTCAAGTCTTGGAAGGGACTCCCATCCCAGAGTGTGAAAGCTCTCGGGAGAAGGGAATCGACAACACAACTGGAGCTGCCCTTTCTTTGGTTTAGTAAGAAGCTTCCTCAAGTATGCCGATTTGTAGTATGGTAAGTTCACTCGAATCCACTGACTTCATGCATGGGGACTCGACCATCAATCCTTTCTTGTGACGAGCTATGACTGGGTGCTCTGAAACCTCCTTAAAAGGAGGGGCTGTGGGGTAAGGTAATTGAAGTAACTAGCCAGTATTAAGATTAGGCATAAGCATAATAAATTGATGCATCCGAAGACGGTGAATCTAGAATAGAGGCCGGGTGGGGAAGCTAAAGATGCAAGAAAGCCTTTTTCCGGGATTGGTCTCATTTAGTGCTTGGGATGCAGACAGGCGTGGAAGATGAACATAAGAGAGCTCCGCCCTTGCCTTGCACCGGTGAACAAAAGAAAGAAAGGAGACAAGGTCAGAACTAAGACGTCAATAGCTTATTTTAAGTGACGTATTCCTGTCGGGAACAGCGAGCAAGGATAAAATGAGAGTATGAGCCTACACCCATATAGAAATCAGTCATATGCCTGATAGTCGTTATCTATTCTTTCTCAATGATAGTATTATTACCCAAAAACAATATGTACAGCGGAAGCTAGTTTTGTACTCTAGTTCTGTCCCCAAGGCGCGAGTGAAGCCCTTCTCCAGTATGGTAAAGTGAAACCGCTTCGGAGTTTATGGTTCGAAAGAAAGAGAGAGGAAAGCACTTATAAAGTGGTGGGCTCTTATAGTAAATAAGAGTTCCGTTAAGCTCTAGGACTCTAGGCAAGATAGCTGTAGTTTTGAAAACGTAAATTGACCGAAGTTTGTCTTTACTTTCCCCTATTCTACGTATACCATCTCTGAGCCTCTCGTTAAATCGAATCAATTTATAAAGTTGGTCCTTGCTAGGTCAGTTAGAACTAGGGATGCGATTGACCCGTGTTATCAATAGATGTAAGTTCATAGTTGAAGACAAGGGAGTTTTAGCTTTTTCGTAGATAGTCTGAGTTTGAGCTACTGTAGTCTCCCCCGTTGACCTTTTTTAGATAGAATCCTCAATGAGTGGAAAGGACTCCCAGACTTGCTCCGCAGTACGAGCCCCATACAAAGCCGCGCCCTTGTGATATGATAAGAAGAAAAGGGGTCAGGCCACCCTCTTTTCTTTTCCGCACCAAGCCTTCTTGTAAAATCGGGTGTATAGCTCAGTTGGTAGAGCATTGGGCTTTTAACCTAATGGTCGCAGGTTCAAGTCCTGCTATACCAAAAAAACCACTCTTGTATTCGTAAGGATGCATTTCTTAGGGACAAAGACCCTAATCAATGCATCCATTTAGGTCAGAATTCTCTATACCATAACTCCTCTTTTCCCTTCTGAGATAGATTTCAGGAGTACCCTGGCCGATGAAGGAGTCTACTTTCTTGCTTACCTACCCAAGTCGGCAACTTCCTTTGATGAGTCCCTCCTTTTTGGCCTATCGAGTTCCGCTAAGACCTCTTTGACTTATTACGCCTTAACCTACCTGGTACTAGGACTCATTGTGGAAATCCCATAGGCCTATCCTCCTTGGGCTTATCCCCTAACTACTTCCACGAAACCATATTCAAGGTGGTTGACCTACTTCCTCGGGTTGGAATCCTCCGTTTTGGAATACTTTACCTCATCCGTCCTGTGACCTATCCTCAGCCTCAGTCGTAGCCTGATCCACTCTCTTTTTCCCAGCAAGTGAATGCAAGTCCAGTTCACCCTCGGCCTCGAAAACCTGTGAAGTACGAGGAAAGAGTAGGGATCGAGTGTGAGTTCTGATCCTCTCTTCCCAGGCAAGAATCTTCTCTGTAAGAGACCTTAAGAGGTTCTCTGTTTGCACATCCATTTTCTTGCTCCTCGGCTAAGGGCCTTCGTCTATTCTTGGCAAGCCTTCTTGTCTATTCTAGTTGTTACAGGCTCCCTGCTCCATCAAATAGTCCGGTGGCAAGGTCGGAAACATGATTCCTCTTTTTTCAAAGAAAAGGTTGTTGATTGGTCCATATTCAAATAAGGCAACAAGAGCTTCTAGCGGTTCTACTTGATTCTTCCTCTCAACCAGTTCACTTCTCCTTTCTAGCTCGCTATCCTAGTTCTGGCTTTGGAAAAGCATATGTTGGTTGCCTAGTGATGGTGGTTACCTTTGCCAATAGCTCCCATCTTCTTGTGCGTAACCGAAGTCACGATCAGAAAGGTATCTTTCTGAACACAGAGGGACCAATCTTATCCCTTACTTAACTTGCTGCTACTAGCTCACATCCTCTAACCTATCTAGCTTTACCAATGAGAAAAACTACTACTACAAAATATGGTCCTGCCCTGCGGGGCTAGGGATTTCATTTATCACAGTAGGTTCGACTTACTGTTTGTTCTCTTCGACAAGCATCACCTTCCATTAAAAGAAAAGGTGGGTACGATTTTCCTATCCTCCCCATCTGCCTTCTTTCCCCTTGCATCTGTAGTTCAGGGTTTCTAACCAGCTTTCTCTTTCCTACGGAGAACAATCGGATCACTCCTGAAATACATACCTGACTCTTTCTTGCTCTTCTACCACCTGACCCAAAGACACCTCTTGACATACCTGCAAAGGGCAACCCTTCGAGTCGACGAAATTAATAAAATTCTCCGCAAACTAACAATATAATAGGAAAGTAGGGATTGAGAATATCGGTCGCGTAGTGCAAGTGGGGGATGGGATTGCTCGTATTATAGGTCTTGGTGAAATAATGTCAGGTGAATTAGTCGAATTTGCAGAAGGGACGAGAGGTATTGCTCTGAATTTGGAATCCAAAAATGTTGGGATTGTATTAATGGGCGATGGGTTGATGATACAAGAGGGAAGTTTTGTAAAAGCAACAGGAAGAATTGCTCAGATACCCGTGAGCGAGGCTTACTTGGGTCGTGTTATAAATGCTCTCGCTAAACCTATTGATGGGAGAGGCGAAATTGTCGCTTCAGAATCTCGCTTAATTGAATCTCCTGCTCCGGGTATAATTTCTAGGCGTTCCGTATATGAACCCCTTCAAACAGGGCTTATTGCTATCGATTCGATGATCCCCATAGGGCGCGGTCAGCGAGAGTTAATTATTGGGGACAGACAGACTGGCAAAACAGCAGTAGCCACAGATACAATTCTCAATCAAAAAGGGCAAGATGTAATATGTGTTTATGTAGCTATCGGTCAAAGAGCATCCTCCGTGGCTCAAGTAGTAACTACTTTCCACGAAGAGGGGGCCATGGAATACACTATTGTAGTAGCTGAAATGGCGGATTCACCCGCTACATTACAATATCTCGCTCCTTATACGGGAGCAGCCCTGGCTGAGTATTTTATGTACCGCGAACGGCATACTTTAATAATTTATGATGATCTCTCCAAACAGGCACAAGCTTATCGCCAAATGTCCCTTCTATTAAGAAGACCTCCCGGCCGCGAAGCTTATCCAGGGGATGTTTTTTATTTGCATTCACGCCTTTTAGAAAGAGCCGCTAAATTAAATTCTCTTTTAGGCGAAGGGAGTATGACCGCTTTACCAATAGTGGAGACTCAATCTGGAGACGTTTCCGCCTATATTCCTACTAATGTAATCTCAATTACAGATGGACAAATATTCTTATCCGCGGATCTATTCAATGCCGGAATTCGACCTGCTATTAATGTGGGTATTTCAGTTTCCAGAGTGGGATCCGCAGCTCAAATTAAAGCCATGAAACAAGTAGCTGGCAAATCAAAATTGGAACTAGCTCAATTCGCAGAATTACAAGCCTTTGCACAATTCGCCTCTGCTCTGGATAAAACAAGTCAGAATCAATTGGCAAGGGGTCGACGATTACGGGAATTGCTTAAACAATCCCAATCAAACCCTCTCCCAGTGGAAGAGCAGGTAGCTACTATTTATACCAGAACGAGAGGATATCTTGATTCGTTAGAAATTGAACAGGTAAAGAAATTTCTAGATGAGTTACGTAAACACCTAAAAGATACTAAACCTCAATTCCAAGAATTCTATCTTCTAGTAAGACATTCACCGAGCAAGCAGAAACCCTTTTGAAGGAAGCTATTCAGGAACAGCTTGAACGGTTTTCCCTTCAGGAACAAACATAAATATAGCATGTCTACTCTTATTAGTATAACTCGTGTTAGTAGAAGAGGAATCGTTGAGAAAGATTTTTCATTTGAATCATGCAAAAAAAAATTAGTTTTTAGTATAGTTATTTAAAGAATAGATAGAAAAAAGATTGCGTCCAATAGGATTTGAACCCACGACATGAGCAGGGCATTTACTGGATGCATGAGCTGGAGAACAAGAGGCTTCCAATAGCAATTGCTGGAGCTTAGTTAGATGCTTGAGAAAAGTGAACTCTTAGCTGTAAACCTACTTTGCTTTGACCTGTATTTGGGCAGTGTTTAACCGACATATACATGTATATAAGGACACTTGCACCGGACCTATGCCTATTTAGAATAAGAATAAAGTCCTCTTAAGAATAAAGTCCTCTATAGTTACTGGCATATTACTCCTAGAAGTGATAATTTGATACGTAGGAGATAGCCTTGCGGCGCAAAAAGGGCTTTGCTTTATGATATAGATTAGGAATTGGAATAAATAAGTAAGGCTAACTAAAAGAGAGAAGAGGGTCTACAGTCATTCTATCTCAACACTGAAGAATAAGACGTCTATCCTTACTCTTGCATTAAATAGAATAATCAGAAAGGGAGGGGAGTATAGAGAATCTAATATAAGGAAGCGCCCAGGCAAACCCATAATAAGGCTGATGAAAGCGAAGCAGAATTGAAAACACATAAGGTACACTCTTGATCCTTACAGCACATCTTGACTAAAAAGAAAGGAAGGATAAAGTAAAAGAAGGACTCGAAACAAGCAGATATAGAATATAAAGATGAAAGATTGAATGCATGATAGGTTTCTGTTTTGCTATTGGTATATTTAAAGAATAACAACCATGATACGGCCCGCCTGTCATGGATCCTGATGCTAAATTATGGGTTGATACAAAAGGATTCAAACAAGTGTGGCTAATTGTTTTTTATTCAAACAACAAAAGTATAGCTGATCTTTTCTCCTGCAATGTAACTCTCAAATATGCATGCTAGAAAGCTGATATGTTGCTGAGAGAGAGGTTAGTCAGATTGATTTCTTTTTCTTCCTTTTGCAATTGAGCTATTAAGGTGGGGATGTGTAGGCGGTTCCTCCATCGCTCGAAGGGCACTCGTATGTCCAACGTTCCATCCTCTTTCAAATAGAATAGCAATCCCAGAACCTACAAAAGATGAAGCACATTTGTTGTTCTAATTGATCCAATGCACAGTACTGGGGAAGAAAAGAATGAGTTCAGAAAGAAAAGGTAAGTCCTTGACCGTAATTCTTCCCATATAGAGAGATAAAGAAGATGCCTCTGTACATATTCTGGTAAGTTATTTGAATCCTTTCGATGCAGGAACCATAGCTCAGATTGATGATCCCTCTCTCTCCTTAGGTCACCCAAGGTAGAAAAAATACCCCAAAGCCGAGAGTTCGATCCAAGTACTAACCCTCTAGTTTTGATTTCTAAAGATTGAATTTCAACTTAGAGTAAAACATAATAGTTAACACTAAACCTAAGCAACTCTTACTTTTCCATCAGCAACTACTTCCAATGGCTAAGAGTAAGCTCGTCCGGACCACTCCTATGGCCCTCTCGGCTGGACCTACTCCCACCCTATCCGACTCCAATCCTTATCCAACTTCCACTCAATCATCTCCATAAGAGTAGACTTAATAGCTATTGTTAGCCTCACTTTTGGAAAACTCACAGGATTGCTAGCTTTTCATAGAACCTGTTATCAAAACTTTCAAACTTATGCTTTCAATATGGATAAGAGACTTGCTGCCCTGCCCTAGGAAGAGTGGCTATAAAAAGCTTGCAAAAAACACTCTTGCTTGGTTGGAAGGTATGGTAAAGGTAAACTGTATCTATTTTTTTATATAAAAAAGGGAGTGCTAAAGGAGTCATTCAGAAGTGAGTGAAGGGGCAAAAAAGCTCATTTCTTTCATTCAGGAATGGACACTGGACCAGAATGAAATGTGGGAATATCGGGATTGGCAGATTTGTTATATTGAAATAAGCCTCAACTCAACACGACTAGTGAATTCAAATTATAGTCACTTGCGGATTTCTTCAAATTGTTGTAGTGTAGTATTGTGGTTTTTCAGTAAAGACCCCGACCTATAAATATTCACAGCCCGGCTCATACGGGCGGACAATATTCACCCAGAGCCCCGTTGCGACCGCAATGCTGTTCTTGAAGGACCTTACCTTAGAGCAAAAAAAGGGAATAGAAGTTAGGAAGACTACTGACGTAGGGCGGCGGGTGAGCTCAACCTCGAACCAAACAAGCAACGGATTGAGCAACTAGCGCGAAAGCCGTTGCGCTAACGCGCATCCTCTTGCTCCTTAACGACCGAGGGATGAAATCTTTCGACGACTAGGGAGGCGTCACCCGAGACCGATTCCTGTGGATCACTATAGAATCTTCTAGAAGCAAGCTAGGCTACCTTCTGGCTAGCTCTGCCATCTTAGAAAAATTCCTTCGCGCTTAGCTTAGTAAGCTAGCTTGGTAAGCTAAGCAAGCCTGGTTCTCCGGGCACTATGGTAGGACGTGGATCGATCATGACGAGAATGGACTTCTCCGTCATGTAATGGTTTAGAAGAGTCACGGTCCAGTTCCCCGCCGGGCTTTTTCCCTTCTCGACTAGACGAAGGAGATATTCATTCCATTCAGGCAGGTGAGGAAGGGCGGCGTCGGCTTGACCCTGTCTTCTCTCTTGGTCGGGAAATTGAAACTTCACCAAAGAGCAGCACATCATTTTTATCGAACATGCAGGAGAGCTGTGTATCATTATATTAAGAAGAGTAAAGGAATGGGAGATGATTATCACCCACTGGCACAGCAGTGTCACCTCCCTTTTGAAAGATCGGTTATAACAGTTGCTGGACATGACATGATATGCTGATCGTGCATTTCATCCTGGACGGAACCAATGTGCAGCAAACTATTGGGCTCCAAGTCTGATGGGAGATGTGCATCCCTTTGCAGGTACAGCATGACAAGCGCATGCAAGGCCTCACATTTGGTGAGGGGTGTGAACAGAGCAAGCCAAGCTTCAGCTTCTCCTCCACATAATCATCTAGTCTTGGATCGACGGCATGGGTAATGGAACCACTTCGCCACCCTCAAGCACCCAGTCGCCCAGTGCAAGGGGCTTTCCATGGATCATGGATGTTCACCCAGATTTGTCGTTTTCCACAAGCGACCTCCATCATCAGCACACCAAGGGCAAATACATCAGTTGCTTTGGTTGCCTTACCAAGCCGGGCCAGCTCAGGGGCAATGTAACCCCATGTGCCTGCAATACGTGTGGTGTGAGCATCAGCTCCATGATCATGCGACCTTGCGAGTCCAAAATCACCTAGCCTCGCATTCATCTCACCATCAAGGAGGACATTGCTGGTTTTGATGTCTCGGTGGATAACAACCTGCTCCCAATCCTCATGGAGGTAGAAAAGACCAGATGCCATACCTTTGATGATGTGGAAACTTTGAGCCAGCATAGATTGGTGGTGTTGTGATCTTGAGTGTGTAAGTAGCAATCAAGGCTTCCATTAGGCATGTAGCCGTAGACCAAAAGGAGTTGTTGCTCATGGCGATAGTACCCAATCAGCTGCACAAGATTGCGGTGGCGAATATGACTAAGGATGAAGATCTCAGCCATGAACTCCTTCATTCCATGCTTTGAATCTGGCGACACCCACTTAATAGCAACTGTCTGCTTGGAGACGGGCAGCACTCCTTTGTAGACACCCCCAAAGCCTCCTTTGGCAAGAAGCATCTTATCCTTAAATCCATTGGTGGCAGCCAAGAGATCTTTGTATGTGAAAGACGGAGGCCCATACTCTCTCTGCCATTCTAATTCAGTTTTCCTTGCTCCTCTTCATGTAGACCTTAGCAAGAGCAGCAGAAACAAGTATGGAAATTGCAACAATTGGCAGTATTGTCTTGAAGCTATGTGGGCGAGCATGAACTTGCTGCGTGAGTTCTTGGATAGTCTTGACAGATAAGGCGGAGTAGTTAAGTGCTGCGGTTTGTCCTTTGAGCTTGAAGCTGCAGCCAAGAACTTAATGCTATACCTAAAAATTCATAGAGGCTCAACAGTAATTTGCACTGCTTCGGTTTGGGTAGGGGACTGGAATGAGGAGATACTGCAGGTGCAGCAACCAAGGACGATGCATATTCAGCTCGACAGGAGAGGCAAACCAAAGCTGCTTCGTTCTCTTCTCCGCAATATCGATGGATAGTCTCTGGAAGCAAATAAAGCTTGACCTGGTGAGCATATAGCTATAAACTAAAGCAGGGATAATGATGGAAAGCTAATACTGTATGTCGTATCCACAAAAATCCACACAATTGAATTATGTATGGGGCCGGCCGGAGACCGGTGCCCGGTCAAGCTTTCTTTACTTCACTGCAGCTCTGGCCGGTTACCCAACTTTGCTAGACTGGTGTTTTTAACTGAATGATAGAATGCTTGGGTTTTCCCCACCAATCGCGGTGACATTTCGATGTGGAAGGCCATGGGCAACATATTGCTAATAAAAAAAAGCCTCATGGCCATTTTCAGAATCGCGGTGACTGCATTATATTGATGATGGATCCCAGAGCAGATGAACAGACACTTTCCTATTGGAACCAAAACGGCGGTCCAGACCAATGCTCTTCCAGATTTGGTAGTCCTGCCTGAAATTTGTGACTTCATCCTTCTGGGCTGTCACTGACACTCTGAGACGTGACCTGCAACCTGGGCTTTGATCATAGTATCTGCTCGTTATGTATATATTATCCACTCTGTTGGAGGTAGAATAGAAACCAATTTTGTCGGCTATGTACTGTTGTTACTCCAGAGTGTAGACAGATGGATGGACCCGTTGAGACAGTTGGATGCTTCAATGTACTATGATGGCAGCTGTGACTTCCGACTGCAGTTCAGTGAGGCACCCAGTCCCTCCGTTGATGTTGAGGAAGCAGAAAAGTCCTGTATCTGGCTATAGTATAGTAATAGTTTGTTTCAATATTTATGAAATAGATTTCAGTTTTTCCTGATGAATTTGACATAGACCAAATGTGAATCAGTACATGTTATATGAGTCTTTCAGCAGAGTGGCAGGTCCGGTGGAGGTTCATCTAGGGACTGCAACGCCCTCATCCATTGTTGTAAAAAGATCCTGGCTACTCATGCATGCTACCATCCATGATTAGGTCCTAATTGATCATTTGAATTCAGTAAGCGGAAGACAGAGACATGTTACTGCAATTGGTAAGGGTCTAGTCAAATGCTAATGCAGAGATCATCCTCTAAGCAGAGTGGCAAGTCTGAACAGAAAACATGTTGATAGCATTTAGAAAGCTTTAATGGTAAACAAAACATCGACAACTAGACTGATTGGAAGCAGCTAGCTCTTAGATGTCCCCGAGTAATAATCATCAGAAAAGCATGAAAGTTGACCAAAACTTGCAATAAAATCCTGAAAGGGCAGACCCAGAAGTCAAACAATATGCTGGCTGGCCGGTTTGGTCGCCGGGCAGCGAGGCGCTACCCTGACAGCGACCATGGCTTGCCTGCTGTCAAAGTCCATCCACTGCGTCGGCTGTCCACTGGGGAAGCTGAAGCTATATGGAACACACCGTCGTCGTCAGAGGTGTAGAAGCCTGCGGTCAGGGATGTCCCTCCAGACGGTGTTGAGCACGACGGGGAAGCGATGGTCCGCTGTCTTGTCACCACAACGATTCGAGTAGGGGTCGAGAAGAAGGCTAGCATTCTGCCAGATTGGTTTTGTCGTCGCTGGAATAGGAGTAGAGCACGAACGCGAGACCATGGGGGCCGTCGTCGGTGCACGGCGGCGGCCCCTGAATGGAGAAGACGAATGTCACGGAGAAGGATGCCGGGTTGGCGTAGCCATCTCATCTGTTGTCTCAGGAGGTGTGGAACAAAGTACGGTCTGGAGGGATATATTTAGGTGGATGACCGTAGAGTGTCTCAAATGGTGTATGACCGTGAGAGGAGTGATATGAGGTGTTATACCAAATCTGGGTTTCCGGAATCCATTGTGCCCATTTAGTGGGACAAGCGTGAACCATGCATCGCAAGTATGTCTCTAGGCATTGGTTGAGGCGTTTTGTTTGGCCATCAGTTTGTGGGTGGTAGGCAGAGCTCATATTCAGGGTAGTATCAGTTAGTTTGAAAAGTTCCCACCATAAGGCGCTGGTAAAGATACGATCCCTATGTGAGATGATAATGGAACCACAGGCCGTGTAGCCTATAAATATTGTGTTAAGGAAGGTTTGAGCTACGGTTAAGGCTGTGTAAGGATGAGCCAAACATAAGAAATGGGCATATTTGGTGAGTTTGTCGATGACTACAAGGATAGTGTCAAATGACTTGGACCTAGGCAAACCCTCGATGAGCTCCTCCAGCCCGTCACTGCATCCCCCCTCCTCCCTCCTCCAGTCCGCCACCGCATTTCCCCTCACGCTCCTCCCTCCCCTAGCCCGCCCCGCACCCACCCCATTAGCCATGGCCAATCCTCTCCTGTTACCGCCTCCGTCCTCCTCTGTCTGCTGCCTCTTGCTCTCCCCCCGAAACCCTTCCTCTCCACGGTGACACATATAAACCAAGGACTCTCGTCAGTCACAGAATCTCTCGGTTCCACCACATAATCTCGCTGTGCTCTGAGTTCATCTACACGGTGAAGGGCGGCAATCACGTTTTTGGGGAGTGTCGTCTTTTGGCACCACTACTCGCTTCTTCTCGGCTTCATCGCCTTCTTCCTATTGACAGTGCCGATCGTCACTGCGACCTATCTTCGCTGCATCGAGCGGGTCAACTACAAGTATCGCTATGGTATTCGTGCCGATCAATTTTTTTCTAAAAAAAAATGACTAGATTTGTAGAAATATGATCATCATTTATATCTCCAAATAAGTTTATTATGTAAAAATAAATTCAAGAGTTAAATACACTAGGTGCCATCGAATCAAACTTAAGCCTATGTCGCATAAGTACATGAACTTGAAAAACACATTTTTGGACCCCCATCAATTTGTTAAGAGGTACACCGCATGCCCATGCGTGGCAATTTTGGCTGACATGGCATGTATTTTACATATAACCCCTTAGTTTTATTTTTGTCTTCAAAATAGCCACCCCGATCATGATGCTCCCGGCCCTCCATAAGGACTTATCTGTCGGCAAAAGCTGGGGCTGACAGTGCAACCGGGAGAGTCATATGGCTCTGACTTTAGCTCAGTAATAGGACTTTTTCTAGCTAGTTAGAGGTTACCTTTTTGGCGCAAATGGGGCTTGCCACGTTGGGTATAGGGCTGCCTCTGTTCCTATGAGTATAGCCGCGATGGATATGTGACATAAGAAAGGGGGTTCCTACATCTGCCTGCCAAGGAAACCTAGCGGCCCTAACTTGTTAGAGAAACCTATGAAATAGCTTCATAGTGTACCCTGCCCGCTCACCTTAGCAGTGACATGGGAGTAATTAACCCGGGCATATGTGAATCACGACTCGCGGTGAATGTGCACCACCTCTGCAGAGGGTAATAAACTGTTATAACAGCCGTGCTCATGGTCACGAGCGGCCCGAAAAACTCACAGAATAACTGGCTACTTGTTGTTGATCATTTAAGTTGTTCTATAATAATATATGATACACTTGACCCTGATATCTGTTCATATGGGATTAAACGGGAGCTTAAGCATAATTTGATAATACCTGAGAATAAAAGCTTGACTTACTAAAAATGCTAACTGCAGTAAACCAGAGTCAACCTTTTTGAGCTTCATAACCCCATATTAACTTGTTAAGTACGGGATGTACTTACGCTTGTTTATTTTCTTTATTTGGATAAAAATCCCAGATGGGTAACAGATGACAACGGGTATGAGGAATTCCCAGAGGATTTTTAGGCTTGTGGTCAACCAGTTGACCTTCCTTGTGATGAAGCCCCACGAGAGAGTTACCTTTTTATATTCCGCTGTGTAATGTAAGACTAAGTTATATTATGGATCTGATGTAAGGACACCGTGATGATACTTTATGTAATTTGTCAGCTTGTGTGTGTGATTGATCCCTGGACACACACGAGTTTTGTGCATTCAATTTTATCCTTAAAATTGGGTGTGACAAAAGGCCCCTGCTCTACTTTTAGCCTCATGTATATTTAAATGTATATTAAAAACTACTCCCTTGGTCCCTGTCGATTTCGTTTCCCAAGGAACAACTTTGACTAAATATATATTAAAAATTATTAATATGTATGATACACGATTAGTATCATTTGATAGATATTTGAATCTAGTTTTTTAACAAAATTATTTGGAGATAGAAATGTTACACATATTTTCTATAAATGAAGTCAAAGTTATCGGTACGTAAATCGTGGTGACAAATATTTAGGGACGGAGAGAGTATGTTTTAAAATAAATCAAAACATAACCAACGTCAGAAGCATATTTGGTAGCTTGATTGAAGAAATGTATGTATGCAGTGGACACACAAACAGTTTCAAAATAACTAATGGCATACCGAAGTTATTATTAACTAATAAGAGGTTCTTCAGCACATCCGAACGCAAACACTACTCATAAACCCAGTAAAACACAGACTGCAGCACAAGCGCTCAAGTACTAGAGCTACACAATGGATATTATCCATAATTATGAAGGGCAGAAACTTAGACCCAGCATCTAAAGTTCAACAGCATGGCATCGTCGGCAAGTCTCGACAACACTTAGCTTTACCGTACAGGGAACTTTAGGTTCAATGTACGTCCTGATGGCCAACAGCCCTCGTTGAGCTTCCATGAGAACATGAATGGGCAATGGGGCGCACTTGTTAGTTTTATCAGCAGGCTCGAAGCACTTAGTAGAACTCTGATGGGTCTCCAATGTAAGGCATTCAAGTGATGTCATGCTCTCAACAATATGGCATGTTAGCTCAACAAGACTCTTTGCTGACGAGAATCCTTGGAGCTTCACTGTCTTCATTTTGTGGTGCTGCTGTCCTTGCATCTTCCTCAGCTCTGAGGGATCTGCGAATATGGAGACGTGTTCCATTTCATACTGGGATACCTATAACAGATAAGATGAAAAAGGAAAAAAAAAGTTATAGTCATGGTTCTGCAGTGTTAGCTACTTGTTACCATAGAAATATGAACGGCAACTTACATCCAAGACCAAAGTTTCCAAGGAAGGGCAACCATCAAAAAAGGAAACAAGAGAGAAATAATCGTAGGCCGGAGGAAAGGTTGCAGCGAAAAGTAAAATAATAAGGCTTTTGAGGTGGAGATATTTGCTATGCAGCAATGGTCTATTGATGATCTGCAAAAAAGATGAACAGGCTAGTTATACTCCAAGGCATATGACTGCTGTAAATATATGGAATCAAAATATGAATATTGCTGGTCCAGCCAAGACGAGTATACCTCTCTTCTCGAAGATATAGTGGCAGCTTTAAGGTTTGGCATGCTGGAGGGAAGTTCAACACAAACGTAACGAACTGCGCCAGAGAAGGACAAACTTAGCTCCTTCATTTGCAATGCTTCTCCGAGTGACAGTTGAGTGCGGTATCCTTCGTAGTCAAAGCTGAAAATATTTGGAGCTTTGCTTTCTATCATTTCCAGCTTCCAACAACCTAAAACCTCTAGGTACCTTAGGCGCTGCAGCGTGCAAGGGATCTTCAAGCGACCTATCCCATCACAATACCGGATTCCCAACACCTGCCTCCAAGGCAAAAGAATTGGAGAGAAGGCACCCTAACTCATCCCCAGTAAAACTGAAATGATAAAGATGCAGTTTTGTCAGGCTTCTAAACAACCAAGCTCAGATGTGGGACGGAAGGAGCAACCAGTAAATTTTAGGTATCGGATTGAGTCTCCACTCCCATTAGATAAGAGCGAGCATGGGAAACTGTATTTTGCTATCATTGGCATTAAAAGTGAAAGTTCTTCGATTCCTGATTTAACAGCAACCTGGAGCCAACTGTCGAGATAACCATTGTAACCTTCACACATCTGAATGTTGAGTTTCTTGACACCAATGCCTGAGTGCCTTTTCAGAATCTGGTCAACTTTGCTACAGAAATATCTCTTCTTATTCAATCTCAGCGTCCTGGGACTGAAAGTAAGGTTGGGATGGCATCTCCAGGAACGTAGAAAAGCTCGAGACACACAGGCAGCTCGAGCAGCAGATCGCATTGGCATTAGGGAATGTATATAACACCAGATGTCCTGGACGCATGTTACAAAAGCATGGAATAGAAAATTCAGCATTAGAAACATAAATGCAAATGGTTCCTCTAGATGGAGGGGAAAAGAACTGAAGAAAACTATGACACTGTAACCCAGGTGCTACGCGCATTGTTGCACAATGGGGTTTCAGTAGATGCTTAAAAAACAAAATCAGCGGCCAGAGGTGATTAGATACTTCGAAATCTATTCATACCTCTTTACTTACAAAAATATGCATGCATGTATGGACAGTGAGGTCCATACATGCTTCAAAATCAGGGCAGATTGGACACAACAAACATGCATGTATGGAATTATGGACAGCGTATGTATCATCAAACTACAAATAGAGCATCTGAATTTAAAACAACAGGAGGACCATGCAATTGTGTTGTATCGATCAACTTCGTCAGCCGCAGTGCAAGAGATATGATATAAACCTTAGTCACTGAAGTGATAGGATAATATACTGAACAGGACAGATAAAAGAATGCTATCCTACAAGGGTATGCACTATGCAGGTCTAAATCACAAGTAATTGCCTGTAATGGTACACATCAAGGAAACGGTACTAAATGAAGCTGCCTTCAGAGACATGTCAAGAAAGGCAATCATTTTATTAGATCATACTCCCACCATTCCAAATTCTAAGACATTTTAGCTTTTCTAGATAGATACATAGCTTTATCTAAAAAAGCCAAAACGTCTTGTAGTTCGGAACGGATGGAGTAGATTCTAAGGAATTTAAAATCTGTTGATGGTAGGTTGAGAGGCTCCAAGTCCAAGAAATTCCAGGTTTTACACATTGGAGGCCAGAAGAAGGTTTCAGCATGCTTAGGAGCAAAACACTAGCTGTTCTTAAAAGCTAATTATGCACAGTTGGAAAAACGCAAGGGTTTGGGAGCCATTGTGACACATGGTTTACTGACATTTCAGTAGCACTAAGCCTATCATTAACAATGGCGTACCTCTGGAAGGCTCGGTATCTGTATTTCAACTCCCTGAGAATCAGCATCTTGCTGGCAGGGTGAGCCCTTCTTATTATCTCGTGATGAAGCAACCAACCCATCTGAAGCACAGCAAACATGGTTATGAATAATTCAGAAATTTGCCCGGCGCAAAACAACCAATGCACTAAGATGAATCCTTTTTGTACTCTTGTCAAACTTTTGTTCGATAATAACAGTAACACAACAGCTTGTCAAAACAGAGCATGCAGGGTTTTTTTTTTTCTTTTTTTCTTTTCCCCAGAGCGTGCATGGTCATGGTATAGTAGCCTCTCCTCTGGTTTTGTCAATCTGGTGGAAGCCAAATGAGCAATACAGTGCAGGCCGTCGTCAGCCACTGCGTTCAGTATCAGGCTCTCATCTCCAATCTTTACTTATACATGTATAAAAGAAAAGTAACGAATTCAATTGGATGCACTACTGTATGTAGTAGCAATATTTTAACAAAGAGAATCTCCTATGCTCACAATTTTTGTTTCTGCAAACAGATTCACATCGGAACTAGTACAGATGGGTGGAGAAAAAGTTTTCATCAACCAGATTATAACAAGAAGAAAAAGCAAAGCAGAGGAAGGGAAGTCGGCGGCTTACGGGTGGTCTGCGCTCGCCGCCGACGGCTGTCCGGCTGCGGCTCCATGGAATACAATCACGGCAGTAGTATCCCTTCCTCCCCTCCTGTGGAATGTGGAATATAATCTTGGGCCCGCCTTAAGGCGGAATCGAATCGGTCTCTTCATCTCTGCCTGCCTTGAATTGAATCCTCTCCCTAGTGGATAGGACTAACCCAACAAATAGTTTGACTAGGGCAGCTACAATGTGTAATAATCTTTTTAAGCAAGGGCTGGAGTTCGGTTCGATTTTGTACCCCCCCCCCCCCCCCCCCCTCCATATAAAATAAAAATAAATTATAATTCTAGATTTACAAGTCAAACTTTAAGAAAGGGATGGAGTTCGGTTCGTGTGTTAGTTCATACACAGTCATACATTTTATCATTGTCGTGGTACAACAAGAATTTTTTTATAAATGATATTTTTTAATAATTAATTGCAAATCTAGCTACTGTTATATAAAAATTAAGATACAGCATACCTGTTGGGAACCGAGAATCCGTCGGCAACGATAGGGCCGAAAGGCCCTACGTGGAAGGGACTTGTCGGCCGCTGAACTACAATTTTTTTTTTATATAACAAATGCTACATTTGCAATTAATCATTAAAAAATATTATTTAAAAAATTCTTAAACTATCGTGGTCACGGCTTTGGTTCGACTGTCAAACACCTCAGTGACTTTTTGTGTGCTCTCGTTGCAATGCGCGAACAATCACCTAGTCATTAATAACAAACAGAAGACAAACATCAGGGATTCGGATTCATCCCCTCTCAAAATCGATCAACCTGAGCCCAGATCTCAGACAAAGGCGCAGCACCATACGTCCATACACGCTCTCTCTGGACGGGAACTTTCAGCAATACGTGCAATATACTTTCTGAACAAATTTATCTGTACCTGTACTGTTCCCGTTCAAAAGTTTTGCATGCTATTGCAGTATGATATATAACAATCTGACCTATATTATTCAAAGAATAAGCTCAGAAAGACCTACAATCTGACCCAAGGAAACATCCTGCCACATTCCAGGAACAACTCAGAACTTCACATGATATATGCAAGAGATCATTATTCACAAACTTCTGTCAACCAGACAAATACACGTCCCAAAACACTTTGAGCAGAACAACTCTGTACAGCCGGCAGCAACCAGGTCTACGATTACAGGGAGGACACGCATCTCGTCTCACTATCTCCGGCCAGCACTCAGAAACTACCAACAGCTACTTTCACTCGTCTTTCATGGCCATCTCATGCCTTCTCTTCTGTGCAACCTCGACAAGCAGAGTCAGCAGGGCTTCGCATACCTGCGACGTGTCCGCCTGATCCCCGGGCTCTTCTTTCAGCGACCAATACACCATCCACGCGTGGTCTAGCTTCCGCTCCGGCCGGACTGCCACTGACCCAGGAACCTCGGCGTCCTTCCGCGTCACGAGACCGTCGCTCTTCTCGCCATACCTTGCCACCAGCAGTTGCGAGCATGCTGCCATCGCGGCTGAAAGCGGCATTACAACTGGGATCCTGGTGGAATTGCCGTCGGCAGCAATCGGGAGCTCCAGGTGTGCAACGTGAGAGAGCGCTGTGAGCACACTGGGAGTGATGCTTGCCTCTGTGTGGAATGAAACGATTGGAACATCCTGAGGCAACGGGTGCTGTCGCAGGAATTCTTTCCGCCTTTCGTAAGTCAGATCTTCTAGAGCCTGCAGATCACCCTGAAGACAAGGCAACAAATAGAGTCAAGAACGCTGTCATTCAATAGGCAAGCTGGTTATCAGTGGCTGGAATGATCAAGGCAAATACCTTAAGAACCTTGGATACTAAGATCTCCATGATCTTACGCAGCCTGACGTAGTCACCAAGCTGCCCCTCCCGTAGGATATCTGAAGCAACCGGGCTTCCTCCATATGGACTTTGGGCTAATGCTAAACCTGCGACTTTGTCTTTGAGTTGTGGCCAGTAGAGGGAGAGGGCTGCAGCCGCATCAACACCGCCCTTGCTGTGACCAAGAAGTAGCACACGTTTCCTTGATCCCCAGTATATTTCTTCTATGTATTCCTTTATCTCTCGTGCATTTTTACTCACTGAAGACTGCAAAGTGTGTTTTTTTAATGTACTGCTTTGTGAAATTAAGTATTAGGAGCAAAGTTCACGTTAATTACCTCACTATGAATTTTGGCAATATGGCAAGCTAAACCCATCTTGGAGAAATATGCCTTTGTCTTGACAAAGTAAAGCGGTCCATGGTTACTAAACAGACCTATAAACAGCCAGAAATATAATGTTATCATAAAAAGTTGGAAACTGAGAGCTCATAATAGGAGAGGTAGCTGACTAACCTGGAACCAGCAAGTAAACCACTGAATCAGGTAGCTTGTGCTCATTTTTTCTGAAGAGAAATGAAATGGTCCATATGAGATAGAGCTCATATTAAATCTATCACTAAAAGCATGTTTAGATATCATCAGCATCAAGTTCGAGTTTGGTACTTCAGCTGACCTTACAGAGTCCAAAATCTCCAAGAATCTGGCTGTCCCATCCTCAGTTGTAGGTAAGCTTTGATCCCGCTGGAGCCAGCCAATATCATCTGCTGAACCACGGACTGTTTTCCGAGCACGCTCAACAAGGCTGCACAAGATATCAGGGACATCTTAGGGGATGCTATGATATCCACTATAGTTTGATTTAGCATCCAAATTTGATATAAAAAAAATATAATTGCATCAGAATGGCATACAATTTCAACTCACAACATACAGTTTTACTTTTTAGTAGGGGAAAGATAGACCCACTGTGTATCAAATTTTAAGAAAGGTGCTGCACTGAGAGACACTGTGTCCAATTCTAGTAGGATTTGCATGATAGGATAAAAACATAAAGATGCCAGAGCAATCTTGTACCCTTGGAACAGTGAAGCTCCATTCTGAAAAACTTGTGAAGGCACCATTTGTCCTGTGTTTTCTTGAGAGGGGCTTCCACCACTATCTGCCTGACCAAGGGATGAATTGGTGCCAGCAGGCTCTACTGAAGAAGTCTGAACAGAAAGCCTGCCTGAGGCTGATGCAAGGTGGCAGTGTTAATAATTCTTGGTCCTCCTCAGATAGGCCTGCATTAAGATGGTAAACATGACCTAGCAGTTAAAATGGAATTATCATAAGAGTTGACATCTCTTACACAATTGAGATGAGGGAATTATTTTCCCAGAGTAATTAAACGAACTAACCCACATAACCAGGTACAGGGAGGCACTGGGTGAGGAATGAAGCTGTCTGAGCAAGATAAGATGCAGCTTGGTTTAAAGTTGGCACGGAGCGGAATAGTTGTGAATCTTCAACCCTGTCAGCTGAGTTACTATCATCAACCTGGTTTAATCAAACAACAGTTAAAGATAATAAATAGATTAGCCAAAGAGACTATAAAGTACAGCTACAATTTTTTTGCCTATATTATACCTTTACATACAAAATCATTCAATGAGATTTAGTTACGCTGTTCTTGTTACCTGATTATGTACATGTTTCAAGCATCAAAGAAATCACTAATATAAGTGGTGCGCGGTATTGTAACAATCATACCAACAAAGCCTTCAAAAATTCAACTTCCAAAATTTGGTATTCATAGGACAGCGGTGCCAAGGACAACTAGTAGACATAGTCCATGTACTAATGTCTACGTGATGCAATAGTCGAGTATACTCGAGAAAAGAGGGTCATGGTTGATTGGTTCGTCATAACATGACATGAAAATGACTATGATATATAGTAAATACAAATTAATGCAAGTCAAACAAAGTTATCACAATTCAGTGCAAAGGATAAAAAAAAAGGTAAAATTCAGAAAGTGCACACACCGCAGAAGATGTAGATGGCTCCCCCTGTGTTGGAGGCGATTCCCTCATGATTGGTGTGGTTATCCAGAGAAGAGAGTCTGCTAGCAACGCTCCCATTTGTCAGGATAACCAATGTGCAATGAACTAGGAATGAATCCCTTAAGTAAAGTAACAGGACAATATAGTAATGAATCCCCACAAGTAAAGTAGCAGGAAAATAAGGCTAGAAGGCAAGGCTATCTGGATATGGTATATAGAACTGAGAAAGAGAGACAACTGAAGAGCAAGTCATGAGACATGAGGTCCTTTTAGAGCAAAGGAAGCACAACTGCACAAGCAACAAAAAGGTGGTTACTCTTATCATCAAGAAGGATAGGCATCAAAGCATCTCCAGACTCGAATCTCCAAAGGGATAGACATTTCCAGCAGATGACTTACATGACATCAGAAGCTAATTTCTTTTTTCTTTCTTGCTACAAGATATACAGAAAAAAAAAAACCCTCCAGGGATGAAATAATTGGTCATTTGCCATTGCAAATAGCCAACTCTCTCTCCAGGGATAAGCCCGTACTGCCAAGCCCAAGCCTAAGATTAATAGGTTTCTCTGGATAAAGGAAGGTGCGAATTCTTGCCCGAACCGAAGCAGCCGAACAACTGACGCGAGATGGCAATCGTGGAACCGAATCACATCAGGAGATGGGATCGAACAATCTCGACCAGAACGTGAAGGGGACAGCGATAAGAACAAGAGATGATATCAATTTACCGGAGAATCGGAGTCGTGGACGTCGCCAGGATAGCGGGATTGCGTAGAGGCAAGTCCTCTCCTTCCCGCGGCCGCGTCGCAGAGTCTGAACCCGCCGCCGACCGAGCCACTCTATTTTTTCCGTTTTTCTTACCCGTTTCTGTTGATTTTTCCGTTCCTTGTTCTGACTGTTCTTCCTTCGCCGGAGTCGATCACTAGGGCCCGAATGCTGGTGGGAAGTGGGCCGGCTGGCCCAGTAGTTGATGGGCCTTGTGCCGTGACTAAACTCGCTTGCTGCACCCGGCCCGGTAAACCCTCTTCTTCATCGGAGGCAGGAAGGGGATTTTTTAAAATAATACCTTTTTTTAATTAATAATTGTAAATTTAGAAGTCGTTATACAAAAATCATAAAGGAACTTGTCGGCTTCTCAGGCCTACGCCAGGGATGTAAGTAGTCCTTTCGAAATAAAAAAAGATAACCCTTTCGAAATAAATTTATGTAAATCGATATTTTTAGGTAAAAACACCCCTACAAGAATCTGCCAGCTGCAGATACGAAAACATTATTTTCTCTCCATATACGTACATATATAACAAAAGCAACAACACATAAGATTTGCTTGTGTCTAGCTGCCATTTCCAAATATTTTTTCAATTCTTCCTCCAGGTAATGCACATGCTGTGCAATATAACTGGTACACAACGTCGAGACAAACCCACTTCTTAGTCAGCATGAGCAACACAAACATTCATCAGGCCAGCTCTAAACCTATCTGATCGTCAAACATTACTTACAGAGCTCACAGCTCCTACATCTACAACCGCACATTTCATCACAACTTCCATTCAACATTACTCATCCTCTTCCACCTCTACTTCTTCCTTCTCGTAGTCGGTGTCAGAACCTTCTTCGTCTCCAAAAGGATCCTCGTCGTTGCTACCATCATCCTCGTCCTCGGAAAATTCATCAGGATAATCGAAAAGCGGATTGTCTTCGGCTGCATATATTCAATATGAAAAGAGCTTCAGCTACTCGGGAGGAGGAAGATGTTAGTTTAGAAGGTCAAGTAGTGCCTAGGAAGGATACCTTTTGATATTTAGGATCAATGCTACAGAGGGACGGGGATATTGATGAAGATGTTAGCCATAGAATCAAAGCAGAGTGGATAAAGTGGCGACAAGCGTCTGGTGTCCTATGTGACAAAAGTCCACAGAAGCTAAAAGGCAAGTTTTATAGGACGACGATTAGACCTGCTATGTTGTATGGTGCAGAATGTTGACCTACGAAAAGACGACATGTTCAACAGCTAAGTGTCGCGGAAATGCGTATGTTGCGTTGGATTTGCGGTCATACAAGAAGGGATCGAGTTCGTAACGATGATATACATGAGAGATTAGGGGTAGCGCCAATTGAAGAAAAGCTTGTCCAACACCGGTTGAGATGGTTTAGACATGTGCAACGGAGACCTCTAGATGCACCGGTGCGTAGCGGAATCCTAAGTCAGGATAGTAACGTGAAGAGAGGCAGAGGAAAACCGAAGTTGACTTGGGTAGAGGCAATAAAAGGAGACTTGAAAGGATGGAATATACCCAAAGACTTAGCCTTAGATAGGAGTGCTTGGAAAACAGTTATTCACGTGCCTGAACCTTGATTGCTTCTGATGGGTTTCAACTCTAGCCTACCCCAACTTGTTTGGGACTTAAAGGCTTTATTGTTGTTGTTGTTGTTGAAAAGAGCTTCAGCTAATCCAAGTAGCTATAGATCTCACTGAGTAGTTAGAGAAACATAATGATGGTATGATTACCATTTGAATCATCTGTGTCATACGGACAATCTTTGTAGCATTCATCTTCTCCATCATCCACTTGTAACCTTATGTAACAAGACCACTCATTAAGAAGACACTCTCACATGAGCTGAATTGAATAAAACACATGTGATTTCTATTTAGTTATTCACCTTGGATATGAAGCTGCTGACGTGGCCTCCATGTTTGTATCATCCACCTCCTTGACAGTATAGATATCATAAACTTCAGAATCTGCCAAACAGCAAATTTAGACTTGTCAAACTAGTGGCGGATCTAAACTTTACTACTTGGGTGTTAATACTACTACTAGAGTTTGAAATCACTTTCTGTTAGAGTTAATAAAGAAAGCACCAAGAACCTTCCCAATACTGTTGAGAGCATCTCAAGGCAAGAAGCAGGCAAGAAGCTTCAATACCTTCTGATTGTGCCAATGAAATTATATCCGCCTCAATTTCCTCTGCAGTTGATGGCAAGTACTCGCGTAGAAGTGGAAGAAAGTTGCATAGAACAGCACCCTCTTCAAAAGAGGTAATCCTGCAGGGAATATATTGTAAGGAAACATGCAACAATGCAACTCTACATTCCAAATGACCTGATAAGTTGTCAGAAATCAAGACTTGCCGTGGTTCTTTTGGATACTTCTCATCATCGGGGTGTTGGCCCCTACAATCAAGAACCAGGTGAGCAACCTGCTCTCCTTCTCTCTCCCTCTCACCCTGACTCAAGGTAGAAGAAGAGCCTTGAGCTCTCTGCCTCCCCACTTCCCCTCTCTGCTTCCAGCGTTGGCTGAGAAGCTGCTGAAGCCTGAAGTTGGCAAAATGAACTGCCTTTTTTCTATTGAAATGCATACACATTTATACAAGCCTCATACCAACTATATGGTACATGAGGTATGGCTGAGTACAGCCTCAACTACTCCTAGTACATGCTTAGATCAGCCCACTACTTGCTGATGTACTTCTACCAACTATGGCCTATTGCCAGTACTACAACAGTGGCAAGGACATGGACAAGCCATTCGCTGACCACCGGCCACTCCTTAATCCACTGCAGGAGAGATTAGGAGGGTTGATAGCAGATTATGTCTTACAATTCTTCCCCTAATCCTGCTGTCCACCCTTGATTTCCACCATGCCGATCATGCCCCTCAGCTCCATGAACCTAAGGCGTCCAAGCGACTTGGTGAGGATGTCAGCGAGCTGCCGGCCGGTCTCGACGAACTAGATGACAAGCTGTCCTCCATCGACGCAATCCCTGAGGAAATGGAACTTCACGTCGATGTGCTTGCTCCTGTCGTGGAGGACGGGGTTCTTCGCCAGCGCGATGGCTGGTTTGTTGTCCACCATCAGCGCTGGTGGGCGAGCCTCAACGCCAGGTGAGCTCACCCAGCAGCCGGCGCAGCCACACAACTTGGCACGCTGCAGTGGCCGCTGCGACGTATTCCGCTTCGCAGGTCGACAGCGCCACCATCTTCTGCTTCAGCGACTGCCAGGCGATTGGCGCTGAACCGAGGAAGACGAGCACACCAGAGGTGCTCCGCCGCCCATCAACGTCGCCGGCCATGTCTGCATCACTGAAGGCCGTGAGCCCTGGCTCACCATCTTTGGATTTGGGCTGCGCCTCGCTGAACGCCGTCAGCTGCAGCCCGCCGTTCTTGGGGAAGACAAGCCCCTGATCGATGGAGCCCTTGATGTAGCGCAAGCAGCCGCTTCACCGCCGTCCAATGGTCCTCCCGCGGATCCTCCATGAAGCGGCTCACATACCCAACCGCGAACGCGATGTCCGGCCGAGTATGCGTGAGCCACCTCAACCCGCCGACGATGCTCCGGTAGAGCGTCGCGTCCACCTTCGCCGCCGTGCTGTCCTTGGACAGCTTGATCCGCTCCTCCATTGGTGTCGCCATCGGCTTGCAGTCCGCCATTCCGCCCCGCTCAAGCAGCTTCAGCGCGTAGGCGCGCTGCCCCAGCGTCACTGCCTCCTTCCCCTGCTTCACCTCAATGCCGAGGTAGTAGGAGAGCGCGCCCAGGTCACTCATCTTGAACCGGGCCGCCATTTCCTCCTTGAACACGTCGATGTCCCGCGCCCGCGCCCCCGTGACAATCAAGTCATCGACGTACACGCCGACGATGAGCTCTTCCTTCCCCCGTCGTCGCGTGTACAGGGCGTGCTCCGTGGCGCAGCGTGCGAACCCAAGCTCCGCCATGGTGGCGTCGAGCTTGGCGTTCCACGCTCTTGGAGCCTAACGCAGCCCGTAGAGTGCCTTCTGGAGCCGGAGCACCTTGTGCTCTGCTCCCTTCACCGTGAAGCCTGGAGCCTGCTTGACGAAGACAGTCTCCTCCAGGTCGCCGTTCAGGAACGCCGACTTGACGTCGAGGTGATGAACCCGCCAGTCCTTGGCCGCCGCCAGCGCCAGCAGCAACCTCACGGACTCCATGCGCACGACCGGGGCGAACACCTCCTCGAAGTCAATCCCTTCACGCTGCACGAACCCACGGGCGATGAGCCGCGCCTTGTGCTTCACCACAGCCCCGTGCTCGTTCCGCTTGACCTTGAAGACCCACTTCAAGCCAATCGGCCTGGCATCCCGCCGGCGGATCGACCAGCTCCCAGGTCTGGTTCTCCTCGATCGAGCGCATCTCCTCCAGCATCGCCCTCCTCCAGCTCGCGTCGCGCTCCGCCACTGCAAATGTCGCGGGCTCCTCCGCGCTCATCAGCAGCAGCTCAGGGTCGTCGTCGAGCAGTCGCGCTGCCATCCCCGACACGTCCGCTTCCCCGATGGCGTTGTCCACCCGCCTGGAATCGGAGATCCTCACCATCGTTGTATGCATCCACGAGCTCGGTGAAGTCTGATGGCGGCGATGCGTACTCCACTTCGGCCGCCGCGGGTGTCCCCTGTTCTGGCGAAACAGGGGAGTGCGGAACAGGGGACTGCTGAGGTGGTGAGCCCGCGGCGGCTGGACTCGGCGGCTCCTCCGCCTCCGCAGCCGCAGGCTCATGCGTCCCCGCTTCTCCTCCTTCCATCTTCGCTCCCGCTTCTCCGCTAGCCGTGGATCACTAAGTGTTCCACGGTGAAGATGTCGCTGATGCCGTCGGCGCCTTGTTCTTCCCCTTCTCCAGGCCTGTCCCACTTCCATGCCGCCGCCTCGTCGAAGACGACGTCTCGGGACACCACCACCTTCTCGCCGACCGGGTCCGTATAGCCAATAGGCCTTGGACCCCTCCTCGTAGCCGAGGAACACCATCTTGGTGCTCCTATCCTCCAGCTTGCCGAGGCCCGCTTGGTGGCCTTGACATGGCCGATGTAGCCGAACGTGCGCAGGAACGTGACATTAGGCTTGCGCCCATGCCATGCCTCGAACGGCGTCTTCCCCTTCAGAGCCATGGTGGGCGCGCGGTTGAGGATGAACACCGCCGTGCTCACCGCCTCGCCCCAGAATTCCGACGTTAGCCCCTTCGCCTTCATCATGGAGCGCGCCATGCCGACGATGGTTTGGTTGCGCCGCTCCACCACCCCGTTCTGCTGCGGCGAGTATGGCGCCGTGAGATGGCGTCCGACTCCCTCGTCCGCGCAGTAGGTGGCGAATTCCACCGCCGTGAACTCGCCGCCACGGTCAGTCCGAAACACCTTCAGCTTCTTCCCGAACTCTGCCTCCGCGCGCGCCTTCACGTGCTTGACTGCCTCCGCCTGCCTCGCCCTTGCTCGTCAGGAGCTGCAGCCACATGAATCGGCTGCAGTCATCTACGAGCAAGAGGAAGTACTTCCGGCCGCCGTGAGTCGCCGGCGTGATCGGCCCGCAAAGATCCCCATGGACCAGCTCGAGCGGATTCGCCGCACGGTACCGCGCCGCCTTGGGGAATGGCAGTCCTCCTCTGCTTCCCGGCCAGCAGCTGTCGCACAGCTCGCCAGTGTGCTTGATGCATGGCAGACCGGTCACCATCTTCTCCAGCCGGGCCAGAGCGTCGAAGCTCAGGTGCCCTGAACCGTCCGTGCCAGAGCCACGGCTCCTCCGTGCTCTGCGCCGCCAGGCACACCGGCTGCTCCACCTTCAAGTCCAACAGATAGAGCCGATTATGGGAATGCGATACCTTCGCTAGAAGTCGCCGCTCCCTGTCCCTGATCCTGAGCTCGCCACCGCGGATCACGACCTCACTGCCGCGCTCGTCCAGCTGCCCCAAGCTGATGATGCTTGAGCGCAACTGGGGAATGTAGTAGACATCTGTCAGCGCGCGGTGCTCGCCGTTCCGGCACCGGAAGACGACGGTGCCTTGGCCGCGGATGGTGCGTCTCGGTCTTCTTCTCGTCGAGGGTGGAGAAGGCGGCTCTGCACCCCGTCATGTGGTTGCTTGCCCCGGAGTCAAGGTACCACCGGTGCTCCAGCTCGTCGCCGACCGCGCCCAAGTGGGCCTGCGCGCGTGACTCGTCAAGGTCGACGACCAGCGGCGCAAGACCCCTGCTCCGCCTCCGCCACCTCTGCTTCGTCGTCCTACAGCGCACAGTACTCGCCCATCAGCAGCGCGTGCTCGTCGTCGCTGTCCTCCCGAGCCAGGTGCGCCTCCTCCTTCTCCGGGCACTCCCGCGCCCAGTGCCCCACCTTCCCGCAACCCGGTCCGCCGCCTTTCCTTCATGCGCGCGGTCCACTCCTCCGTCAACAACAGCTTGCCGCCGTCCTTCTCCTTCTCCAGCGGCGCGATCGTGCGTTCCTCGACCGCACGCAGCCGCCCGGTGACGTTCTCCAGCGAGATGTTGTCGAGGTCCAGCAGGGTCTCGATGGAGAGTGCCAGCTGAGAGTACTTGGCCGGCACGACCCTTAGAAGCTTGGAGACGACTTCTTCTTCCTCCATCGTCTTGCCGAAACGTGGCCAATTGGCTCACCACGGACTGAAGACGGAGCGCGAAATCCTCCACGCCTTCGCTGGGTCGAACTTGAGGTCGTCGAACTCACAGGCGCAGCTGCTGAATCTTCCCCTTCTTGGCCCGATCCGAGCCGACGCGGAAAGAGGCGAGCATCTCCCAGGCCGCCTTCGCCAACCCCTTCTCCCCGATCGCCTGGTGGTATTCCGACGGCGTGGATGAAAGCAGCGCCTCCATGGCGCCCACCTCCGCTTCCTCGTCCGCCTTGCCGGTCTCCACAGCCTCCCAGTACCAGGCGTGCCCGGAGCTTCCACTTCATGAGCACAGCCCACTCGCCATAGTTGGTGTGAGTGAGCTGCGGCCATGTCGTCTCCCGCAGCGCGCGCACCTCCACCCTGGGCTGAGGAATTGGGAGCTCCTCCCTCGGCTCCTTCCCCCCAGCCATCTCAGCACCCTTGCTGACTGAGGCATCTTCACCCCCCATCGCCGGCGGTTAAGCGCAGCGACGGTGTACGGCTCCGATACCACTTGTTGGCCCCTACAATCAAGAACCAGGTGAGCAACCTGCTCTCCTCTCTCCCTCTCACCCTGACCCAAGGTAGAAGAAGAGCCTTGAGCTCTCTGCCTCCCCACTTCCCCTCTCTGCTTCCAGCGTTGGCTGAGAAGCTGCTGAAGCCTGAAGTTGGCAAAATGAACTGCCTTTTTTCTATTGAAATGCATACACATTTATACAAGCCTCATACCAACTATATGGTACATGAGGTGTGGCTGAGTACAGCCCCAACTACTCCTAGTACATGCTTAGATCAGCCCACTACTTGCTGATGTACTTCTACCAACTATGGCCTATTGCCATACTACAACAGTGGCAAGGACATGGACAAGCCATTGCTGACCACCGGCCACTCCTTAATCCACTGCAGGAGAGATTAGGAGGGTTGACAGCAGATTATGTCTTACACGGGGTCTACTTGGACAGCATCATAAAGATGGCATATTTCTCTCAATGAGTCATCATCATCGTTCTTTTCTCCTTTTTGACTCTTCCATATTTGTGCAAAGCGAGCATTTCTTCCCATATCCTATACATGGTCAATGAACAAAACCATGAATAAGAAAAAAAAAAAAGGGGGCGTACCCAGTGCAGAAAGCTCCCGCTCTGTGCGGGGTCTGGGGAAGGGTGTTAGTGGCAAGCCTTACCCTCGCCTGTGCAATGCGAGGAGACCGCAACTCAAACCCGAGACCTTCCGGTCACAGGCGGTAAGACTCTACCGCTTGCACCAGGCCCGCCCTTCAAAACCATGAATAAGAGTGAATGAAAAAGAACATTATGTAATTTACAAAAGATTTTAAAATAAAATAGTATCACAGTTTTCTAGTCTCAGACTAAGGTAGCAGTTCCCTCATGAAATCCTAATACATAATCTAACACTGCAAGACACATGCTATAGCAACTCCTTAAAACTAGCCATATTCTGTAATGGACCAAACCTGCTCACTTGCAACAATCAAATACGTTGCTCCTAAAGAACCTGACCGCCACATTATTTAAAACATTAACACAAATAGTGTCCAGTGCCAAGTGCCAAGTGCCAGCCATCAATATACACAACACAAGTGTACCCAGGTCCAGATTTGATAATGTAGAGCATGCAATAGTTAATTTAGCATGTAATCCTTTTACTAGCTAAATCTGCATATCTAGCTTTCCATGTGCTTGTGGCAAGGGAATGTTCCCAGAGACTAATTCCCAACCAATAACCTTATTTGGGAATTCGGATGCAACACTGTTAGCATAGATTGGTGAACCTGGTTGTTCCCACAAGATTATGTTGCAATCAGGCCCAACATGGATAAATCTGTGGTGTGGAGCTAAAACCAATTCACATATACTCGCAGGGGAGGTGTGACATACAAAATTCAAACAAGACTGAAGAAGTAGCAATGATGTAAGCACTTAAAAAACCCATACTAAATCATTATGGGAGCACTCCTGAACTAGTCAATAAATTATGTACCAATCAGAGTATGGGAAACAAACTTAATACTAGACTACGTGGAAGAAACAAAGTACACATAATATAAAACTTAACTAAACCCTGACTAAATAGAATAGAAAAATGTTTCGCTAGTTAAAAATGGTATTGAATGAATGATGTACTTAAAATCCGCATAGCAAATTACACGAACCCTTAGTTTTTCCTCCTATAGTTAATTCTATGATTGGGTTACAGCCATTTCGTGATATGCACCAACTATCAAATTCATTGCCCCTTTAGTACTTGCAGAAACTTGAGAAGAAGGAATTGGTTGCAGTCAGAAACTCAGAATAATATGATGTGTACCTCATGCCTCTGTCTGGCTGCTGATAGTAGCTGCTCTGGTTTCTGTCCGCACAAAGAGGGCACACTTTAGTATTTAACCAATTAAATTCATTTGAACAGCTATAAATATGAAAAACACTACTTTCCTAACAGTAAATGTAGTGCCAACAATGTTCCAGGAGAAAAAAAGGTTCAATTATTACATAATCCTCATGGGAATCAGTGAACACAAAAAATAATGCAGTAGACACTGCCAGTTTCGCTTACTTTGTCTTGCTTGATTCTATCATTCCACTCCTTTGTCTTGCTCTTTACCTCCTTGGCATTTGAGTCAGCAAGCTGCAGAAACAAATGGATTTGTTTACAAATAAGTCCTATCATCTCATGCATCCAATATATAGAACAAGTAATGCCTATCCATTGCGTAATGATGTTTGAGTGCATAACAAAACAAACTCCTGTTTTCCATTAAAACGATGATGAATACTGATGGTACAAATGGCAACATTCTTTTCTATTTCAAAGAAGCTGTTCAGTTGCAGTATTTGAACTCCAGAAATGCATCAAAGATTACTTGTGTTTTATATATAATACACAAAGAGGAAAATTAATGAAGAAGTCCAATGACACAGTACTATCGTTGTCACATAGGAAAAATGAAACGTTCAACTGAAATTTAACCACAGACTAAGAAACAGCTATGCCAAATGCCGAATCTGGATGCCAATCCAGCTTATAACAAGAAATAAATAAGAAACCGACAAACAACAAGGAAGGCTATATTACCAGAAGAGATTGTAGAACATCTTCAACAGCTTCAGAATGGTGTACGGTCTCGATGTGTTGGACAAGAAGCTTCTTAACTCGTGGTTCCTCTGAAGCTGTGGGCAAGGGGAGCAAGTAAATCAATCTGCAGGTGAAGGTTGCTACAATGTGTTTTTTTTTTTAAATTGTGGTCTATAATTGTTAGTCCCAATGAGCTGAATTTGGTATCATATCAGCTATCAGGCATAGTATCAATGCGAGGTGTGGTGACAAATGCGTATGGGCAAGTATCATGACATCCAGCAGACATGACAACCTTGCATTGTTTCCGGGGTAATTTCGCAAGAGCAAAGTTACTGACAATGTACGGAACGAACCATCCTCAAGTGACAGGTTACATCCTTTTTTTCGGCTCGTGTACCTTTGGCACTGGCAGAGGAGGACGAGGAGGAGGTTGGTTCGGAGATGGAGAGGCGGGAGAAATCGAGCATCGCCTTCTTCGCCGGCCTCTCATTAATCTCTAGCCCTGATAATAGAGCAGGAAAAAGGATTTCAAAACACTCCTTGTACTTCATTGAGTGGAAAATTTAAGGGGAAAAAGTGGTGGGCGGGCCATTGCGAAAGGACAGGAAAAGGAAGGGAGCTCACAGAAGGCGTCCGGCGCGGGTCTGCGAAGGCTTGCGCTTGACCCGGACGATGATGGGCTTCTTCTCCCTCGCCGCGGGCTCCGAGGTGGACGCCTCGCCGGCGGCCGCAGACGCCATGGCCGGCGGTTGGGTAGGGTAGGGGCGCGGCGTCCGTGCTTCTGCTCTTTTTTCACCTCTTCTCTTCTCACTCTGACCCGTGCTTTAGGATTCGAGTGCAGGGTTTGTGACGGGGACATCTAGGTATTTTACCATTACAACCGATGCTCACTAGATCTCATCCTACCGCAATCCTATATTATTTTAGCATCGTCTTTCTCGAATCCGTACATATTTATCACTTTTGAAGACGTGGCTAGCCAGCGCAGCCGTCCACGTCGTATCCAAGCTAAGGGAGGCAGGGTAAAATGCCTCGCCTACCCCCTGCCGCGCCGCCGTCAGGTCGCAGCCCTCGGAGGAGGCGGCGGCGTGAGGAGGTAAGGCGCGGTGACGGTGAGGTCGGCGCAGCAGAGCGGGCACGTGACGGCGGGCACGTGACGGCGCCGGCGAGCTAGGGGTCGATGCAGTCCGGGTGGAAGACGTGGCAGCAGGCCGAGAGCACCCGGAGCTCGTTGCGGTCCTCGAACGCGGCGAGGCACACGGCGCATTCGAGCGACGGGCCCGACTTGGCCGCCACGCGCACGTCGCCGTACACCGCGGTGGGGAACGACTCCACGACCTCCCTGTCGAGCCCGGCGCCGCGCGCGCGGCGATCCGGATGGACGACTGGGCCTCCTCTGCCGCCGGCAGCGGCGGCGTGGTGATCGAGCAGCGGGAGAAGGCCGAGGTCCAGATGGAGCTCTGCCAGTTCCGCCGCTTCGCCGACGAGAAGATGGCGCTCGACGCCGCCGACATCGACTAGCTCCGTCGCGCTGGCCACCATGGGGATGGGGACGGCGGAGGCGACGGCGTCCTCGTCGGCCACCTGCTTGCTGTGCAACTGGAACAGATGCTGCAGCGTGCAGCAGCCCTGAGGCTGGGGCTGCTGGGGAGGCGGCGCCTGCAGACCGGCGATGCTGGGGTGGCGGCGGTGGAGGCGGAGCGCGTCCACGGAGTCGATGTCGAACTCGACGGCGTCCACGTGCGGTCGAGGACGACGACGGCCGCGGCCTCCACCGCAGCTCGAACACGATCCCCCGGCGGCCGCGGGCACTGGGTTTTCCGCATCGACGACGGCGAAGGCAGCCACGGCGACTCCGCCGGGGAGGTGCTCTCCTCGCCGTCCCCGTCGGCGTACCTGTACCTCACCGGCGAGAGCCCCCGGTCGCTGACCCTGCGGCACGAGCGCCGCGGCGAGGATGACGGCGGCGGCAGAGCGGTCTCTATGTCCTCCTTCCTCCTCCGGCGGGCGCGCGACACGATCCCCGCGAGCCAGGAGGACGGCCTCGACCTGTACCTCCGCTCCTTGTCGCTGTCGCGTCTGTCGTCGTCGTCCGGTCTGTGGCCACCGAAGAGCGCGATGGGGGCAAATGGGCTGGTCCGGATAGCTAAGCAAAGGAGGCCAGGGGCAGGCGAGGTCATTTTACCCGCCTCACTCGCTCGGATCCGATGAGGACGGCTGCGCTGGCTAGCCACGTCCTCAAAAGTGGTAAATATGTATAGATTTGCGAATGACGATGCTAAAACAATATGGGATTCCGGTAGGATGAGATCTGGAGAGTGAGCATCCGTTATAATGGTAAATATGTAAATGTCCTGGCCTACTAGGTCTATCGGCTCTCCAGAAGCCGACAAATACCCTATCGCAACCGCTGCCATGGCGCGCGGGCATCAGCTGCCACGTCGGCGCCATGTAGGCCTGTCAGCGGCTGAGCGACCGATAGGGTGTAAAAATGCTGGTGATTGGAAGGGCTTATGTACAAGTAAAATACCACGAGTACCGCTTAAATTGCACAAATTATGAAGCACAACTAGCTTGATAAACTTAAAAACACACACCTTAATGTTGTAACCCTCTATTTTAGCACTGATGCACTGGAAGCTTCTCTCTTTATGAATTGTTGCGTAATTAACTTCCCATTACAAATTGTCTCCATATAATGTCTGCTGCTAAGCATAATAATCTTTGTTTCTCTCTTCTCTTCTCTTCTCTTCCACTCTGACCCGTGCTTTAGGATTCATGTGCACGGTATCTGATGGGAGTAGGCCGACAAGACCTATCGGCCCTTCCGGCGCCCGCTGCTCCCTCGAGTCCGAATCAATCTTGGGGCGGGGGCAGCCCGCGCAGGATTGGAGTCAAATAGCGTCGAGAAGAAGGGAAGAGAATATCCAAACCAAATAGGGAAGGGGGAGAAGAGCAGGACACAAGAGGGCCGGCGGGCATCATCCGCCATAGGACTTCTTGATCTAATGCGCCTCATGCCCATGAGACGCCGCCAGCGGGGGTGGGGCCATCAGCGCCAACGCTAGCAAGCCCAAGCTCAAGCCCGTGGTATGCATTCTCCACTTGATTAGCTCCCTCCCCTGCCTCCCCTTGTTCCTTCTCTCTTGAACTTGATTTACAATATTTGGAACAGATTGCTTTGTTTGCAAAAGAATAAGAAAAGAAGCATGCTGAACTCTGAAAATCCCCTCTAAAATGTAAAACAAGTTAATTTGTCTTACCAATTGTTAGGGTCGTTGAACAAAAGTTGGCAAGCAGAAAAATGGACGCTCGGTGTATTTAACCACACATGTTGCACTGCAGATGGATTGATTACTTCAAGGGCTAAAAGAAAGGGCTCACCCTTCCAACGAGATGACGATTCTCAGGGTGCTGACCTAGAGGTGCATTCCGGGCCAAACCTTCTAGAGGTATGGCATAAAAATGCTGATGATGTAAGGGCTTAAGTACAAGTAAAATACCATGAGGAATGCTAGAATTGCACAAATTATGAATCATAACTAGCTTGATAAAACTTAAAAACACACACCTTAATGTTGTAACCCTCTATTTTAGCACCGCACTGGAAGCTTCTCTCTTTATAAATTGTTGAGTAATTAACTTCCCATTACAAATTGTCTCCATATAATGTCTGTTGCTAAGCATAATGATCTTTTTTCGTCTCTTCTCTTCTCTTCTAGCTCTGACACGTGCTTTAGGATTCGTGTGCACGGTATCTGACGCGAGTGGGTCGACTAGACCTATCGGCCCTTCATAAGCCGACAAGTACCCTATCGGCACCGCTACCATGGCCCGGCTGGCGTCGGCGCCACGTAGGCCCATCGGCTTCTGAGAGGTCGACAGGGGTGCCATATCTCAAATTTTTATAATAACAGCTTCTAGATTTGCAATTACCCTCGCCATCTAGTGCGGCCCCACGTTTCACACGTGCGCCTCACCCTTCTGGCACCCCCTTGCTCCCTCGAGTCCAAATTAATCACGGGGCGGGAGCAGCCCGCGCAGGATTGGAGTCGAATAGAATCGAGAAGAGGGGAAGAGAATATCCGAACCAAATTGGGAAGGGGGAAGGAGCAGGACACAAGAGAGGTCGTCAGGCATCATCGCCATGGGGCTGCTTGATCTGATGTGCCTCATGCCCATGAGAAGCCGCCAGCGAGGGCGGGGCCATCAGCGCCGCCGCCAGCAAGCCCAAGCACATGGTATGCATTCTCCACTTGATTAGCTCCCTCCTCTGCCTTCCCCTTATTCCTTCTCTCTTGAACTTGATTTACAATATTTGGAACAGATTGCTTTGTTTGCTCCACAACCAGTCTTCCACCACCATTTTCCCCTTTCGCTCATGCTCGTCTCCTCTCGGTTGGAGCACCCATCCCACCAACTCCCGTTAAGGCCTTCTCCCTCTCCGATGTGGAGAGGCTCGCGACCCACGGTGGCCCCCGTCGTATCTTTCTCATGCATGCGGAGTCCATAAGCAAGGCCCGCGTGATGTTGTCGGTGCTCAGGGCTAAGGGCGTGCTGTGGAAGAAGCACAACACGGGCGACGTCTCTCCCGACAATGACATAGACCACGCCGAGGAGGGCTTCGAGAGCGGCTGGGCGGACGATTACGACCTCCGAGTTTTATTCCTGACCTAAATGTATCAACTCCTAAGTGTTTACTAATTTTCCTTCCACTATTTTTCTCATGGATTTGTCATTTTGAGGCACGCATGTTTGTGATAAACCATTATATGGATCCATTGGTTTGGAATTGCCCTATGTGTTAGTTTTTTATGAGAATTATGGAGTACAACGCAGAAACCCATAACACGCACACACATTCATCCCTATGAACACACGTAAGCAAAGTAGCAAACCCTACCCCTATGAGCACCTTCGAAAGACTAAGCCGACATACCTCGAGATGTGTTAGTTCTGGCCAAACATAAGAGGGGTGGGGGTGGTAGGGAAAGAGAGAACCGAATGAGTGAGAGCAAGAGTCCCCCACCACCTGCCCTCTCCGTCCCCTTTTATAGGGAAGGTGGGACGGGAGAGTTTCATTATTTTCCCGCTAGTAGGGATTGTATTTACAATAGACCACTAGGGGCTTCAAATGGGCTCTAAACACTACTGCCTCCATGTCCCTAAAGAAAGTCATTTTGGACATTGACACGGTCTCTAAAAACAACTTCAGCTACTACTTTTTGCTATAAAATATTTATAAATATAGTCAATATTTAAATGTCGTGGGCGTGGTTGATGTCACAAATGTCTTATATGAAGATCCCCCACTCTAATTTATGGCGAAGGCGAAGTCGAAGATGTCGATGGTGATCCCCCGTTCCCAATTGATGGTGAGTGTGAAGTCAAAGATGTTGATAGCCATCCCTCCGCTCCAAAATGTTGGTGAAAGCGAAGTCGAAGATGCCGATGGCAATCCCCCACACTAAAATGTTTGTGAAGGCAAAGTTAATGATGCCAAAGCTGGTGATGAAGCCCCTTGCCAAAATGTTGGCGAAAGCAGTGTTGTTGATTGCCAAAGTCAATGGTGAAGCCATATGCTAGTATGTTGGCGAAGGTGTTGTTGGTGACGTCAAAATCGGTGGCGAGGCCGCCCTTTGTCGAAAATGTTGGGTTGGTTGGTGTGAAGTTTGCCGAAGTCAATGGCGAAGCCCCTCACCAAAATGTTAGGTGAAGGCATAGTTGATGACGCCAAAGTCCACGGCGAAGCCCCCTCATCCTAACTCAACCAATGTCCTGAATAGTGGGTCACCAAACTTCTAATAGCAAGGTGGAGAGCGAAGTGAGAGCAAATGATAGAATTTTTAGAAAGAGTACCCCCCAATGAGATTTAGTGCTTTAGTGCTGGTATAATCGCTTTGGTGTCTTACCTTATTTTTTATGGGTGCGAAATGGGCGAGAGGCTACAAAGAAACCCCTCGGATTCTCAAATTACTTGTTGTAGAGGAATGATGAGTTGCGGAGATTGATAATCAATGAAGTTCAATATTGATGAACCCAAAAGGTTCCAAATATCTATGCACATAGATCCATATTCGTGGCGAATGCCAGCGATCAAGAAATCCATCATTTTGATGAAAATCAAAATTGTGAAGACCAGTAAAGAGAATCAATGACTGATGAAGGCCAATACTCACCAAAGAATGATGATCGTTCAAATACCAATACTATATGAATGTCAAATAACTTGTGTGTGATCCTGCATTTGAGAAACAATTTTGCTATATAGATGTGTTAGTTGAGAGGGGATGAGATCGACATAAGTAAATATATAAAATATGTATTGAGAGTACTTAATAGACGGTGAAAACCTGAATAAGCTAGTGATAGTGCCTTTGGCATGCTAGCGAAGGGTGATTATTATTTTTTAGAAAGGACGGTAAAATTCCAGTCATTCAGTTAATCAACTAGTCATGTGTTAGTTCATCCACAGTTATACTTTATCGTTGTCATGGTATAACACACGTGCAAATAAAGTTGAATTATCATGATTCCGATTTTGATAGACTATCAAACAACTTACGTGATTTTTTGATGCTCTAGTTACAACGCACAAGCAATCACCTACTCCATGCATCTCAAAACAAATGTCGCTATAGTATTCGTGCCTGTCAAATTCTTTAAAAAAATGGACTAGATTTGTAGAAATATTGTCGACATTTATATCTTCAAATAAGTTTATTATGAAAACAAATTCAATGATCTATCTAATGATACTAATTATGCACTATAAATATTAATATTGTCTTATATATATTTAGTCAAAGTTAAAACTGTTTGACTACTGGGAAAACAAGAACGACACTTATTTTGGAATGGACAGATTAGTCATCGATAACAAACAGAAGAGCACCCACTCTGGACATGCACTTTGAGCAATACATGCAATATATATACTTTTACTGTATACTCCCTTCATTTCAAATTATAAGACGTTTTGACTTTTCTAGATACGTACATTGCTTTTGCTATGCACCTACTTATACAATATGTCTAGATACATAGTAAAAGAAATATATCTAGAAAAAAACCAAAACGTCTTGTAATTTGGAACGGAGGGAGTACATGCTAACGGGTACATGATCAAAAGATATTACCGACAGCAAAGAACAAGAGTACCAGAGAAGCCCTCCCAAGTCCCATATGCAGATCACCATTCGATTGGCCTATAACATCTCCAGCAGCTGCTGAAACGACATCGACATAATATTGCAGCACATCCGAACCCAAAGACACTCGGAACAACCCAGTAAAACAGGGACTGCAGCACAAGGGCTCAAGTACTAGAGGTACACAATAGATACTACTTTCCATAATTGTGAAAGGAAGAAACTAAGACCCAGCATCTAAAGTTTAACAGCATGGCATCGTTGGCAAGTCTCAACAACACTTAGCTTTACCATAGAGGGAACTTTAGGCTCAATCTACGTCCTGATGGCCAAGAGCCCTCGTTGAGCTTCCATGAGAACATGAACAGGCAATGCGAGCACTTGTTACTTTTATTTAGCAGGCTCGGAGCACCTAGAAGAACTCTGATGGGTCCTCAATGTAAGGCATTCAAGTGAGGTCACACTCTCAACAATATGGCATGTTAGCTGTAGGGTCAAGATGGCAGACCAGAGGGGGATGAATAGTTCTTTTTAAAACTAATTGTTCCGGCTAACTGATATGAGTGTGGAATTAAGATTATCGGCCTAGCCAAGACTACATCCCTCTATCTATAACTCTAATAGCACCTTATCAAAAGATCCGAAACAAGAATATAAGGTGTCGGGCTAGCTATGCTCTCCTAATCAAGTCTAGCTTGCAAGGTCACACAAACCTAAGCAACTAGTGCTTTAAAAACCGATGAGCACCTACATAATTCTAGTAAGCAAAAAGCACAAAGCCAACCTAAGCTCACTAGACGCTCAAGGACAATAGCTACACAAGACAAACCCAAGAGCTCAATTTACTTAACTACACAAGCTAAGCAAAACAAGGGAATTACTTCTAGCTACACAAGAAAGAAGGTAATTAGCAAGCTACACAAGCAACTAATTACAAGAGCAACTACACAAGCTATATATGAATGTAAAGAATGTAAATACAAGCTTGTGTATCGAAATGCAAACCACCGAGTAGAGATGAAGACAAAGTTGACACGGTGATTTTTTACGAGGTTCACTTGGTTGCCACCAAACTAAGTCCTCGGTGTGTCGACCAACACCTTGGTGGTTCCTCCGGTATGTGGCTCCCAAAGCCAATGCCTCTCTAGGCACGCCTCTCAAAGGCACCGCGAGCGAACACACTTGTGTGTGGGCAATCTAATAGAGTTGCTCTTCGTGATCCCCGCGGGGTGAGCACAATCCCCCTCATAAATCCTCCTCCGGAGCACCGCACAATCTCTAAGCGTGCTTCCACGGAGTCACAAGCTCCAAGCCGTCTTGATGATGGCAATCACCAAGAGTAACAAGAAATCCTCAATCACAACACCACCTAGTGCCACCAAATGCAAATCACAAATGCACGTACACTAGGCTCTCATCCCTCACTCAAATTAGCATCAAGCATGAGAGGGAGAGGAAGGGGAGGAGGTGGATCTTCACTCTCTCATCCACACCCACCAAGGGCACTCAATCTCTCCAAGGAATTTCAGCTCAAAAACATGGGAGAGAGAGAGAGGAGAGAGGAAGGAGATGAACCCTAGCTTCAAATTGAAAATGGGGAATGAGCTTAAGGAGGAAGAAGGGGGCAGCAGCCCCTCTAAATACTCAGCTCGCGCTCCCAATGGTTAGATCTGAGCTGAACTGGAAATTCCAGTTCGGGTAGGAAAAATATCCAGTTCGGGTACCTCCAATTTCCAGGCAACAGTCATATTTCTCCCTGAATTTCTAGTTTGGATACCACCAATTTCCAGGGAAGGGTGCTCAGCCTCGAAGCGTGTCCTTCTCCATTTCTCTCTAGTTTTTTAACTCTTTTTCATCTTTTTTCATGTGCTAACTTTTCCCATAAATGCCAAACCATTTTAGCACTTAAGTTAGCAACTCTCAATGATATATTTTAGGGTATTCTCATCCGCCTCACCATGCCACTAAGCATAATGCATATGCAAATGAAACTCACACTTAGTGGCACTAGATAACCGTTGTAACTAAAAGATTTTCCCTCTTTATAGTACGGCTATCTATCCTAAACCCGGTCAAGCACTTCTCTACTCAACTTAGACCGGTGAAATGAAATTCCCTACAAATATACCTTTGCCTTGCGCATTCCATTCCATCCATCTTCATCTCCTCCAATGTCGGTGCAACCCATGCACCAACATAATCAAGAATGATATGACCTAATCCATATCATCACATGATCGTATTGGTCCATCGATCTTAACCTCACTTGCTCTTCACCGTTGCGTCGGTCCATCGGTGCCAAGTCTTGCTCAAGCTTCACCGCCTCGCGGTCCATCACTTCAAAGCCTCTGACTTGCCCTTCACACTTGCAACCGGTCCATCAAGCCAAGTCTTGTCTTGATCTTCTTCACCTTGATCACATGACTCCATGTCATGTCTCATGCATTAAGCTACTTCATCATCACTTGTGTGAGCCTTGCAACATCTTCAAGCCATTTCCACCATCATGGCATATGTTGCTCATACACATGTACCTATGGATTAATCACCTGTGTATCTCAATCATCACACATATTAGTCCATCCTAATGTTGTCAATCAATTATCAAAAACCAAATAAGGACCTTTCATTAGCTCAACAAGACTCTTTGCTGACGAGAATCCTTGGATCTTCACTGTCTTCATCTTGTGGTGCTGCTGTCCTTGCATCTTCCTCAGTTCTGAGGGATCTGTGAATATGGAGACGTGTTCCATTTCATACTGGGATACCTATAACAGATAATATGAAAAAGGAAACATAAAGTTTTAGTCATGGTTCTTGTTACCATAGAAATATGAACGCCCTAACTTACATCCATGCATCTTCCTCAGATCCGAGGGATCTGCGAATATGGAGGCGTGTTCCATTTTCCATTGGGATACCTATATAACATATAAGATGAAAGGGGGAAAAAAGTTAGTCACGGTCACGGTTCTGCAATGTCAGCTACTGTTACCTTAGAAATAAGCGTTAAATTACAAACAAGACCAAAGTTTCCAAGCAAGGGCAACCATAAAAAAAGGTTGCAGCGCTAAGAATAATATTAAGGTTTTTGAGGTGGAGATATTTGCTATGCAGCAATGGCGTATTGATCTGCGAAAAAGATGAACAGGTTAGTTATACTCCAAGGTGATATGACTGCTGTAGCATAAAAATACAAGTATTGCTTGTCCAGGCAAAACTTTAGATTATACCTCACTTCTTGAAGATAGGAACCTAACCAACTAATCTATGATAGAAAGAGAGATTTTATATGGTTGTGGCTTCTCAAACCTGTTTAGCCCTTTACCTTATTTTTTTTGAAAGAGCAGGAGGAGCCAGAGGCTCCTACTGAAAATTTTATTTAATAAAAAAGAACAAGAGTTTAAAGATTACAACGCCAAGGGGCAGAAGACAAGAAAACAAGAAACAAGAAAGCACTAAGACAAGCTAGGGAACCAAGAAGAAGGAAAATAAATCCAGCAGATTACAGACAGCCAATTATCCATAGCTCCAGAGATGACCGAAGTGCAGGCTTGATTCTCTGAAGAAGAAAAGAGGCCTCCTCCTTAACATGTCTCTTGAAGTTTTGGACAGAAGGATTCAGATTTCTAAAGATGACATCATTTCTCGTCATCCAGATACCCCAACATGAGAGAATAAATAAGTCCAGATCAAATTTCTGATGGTACAATTCTTTCCATTCATGAAAGATTTGAGCTATATTGAGATGATCATTGAAAAGAAAGTTCAGAGCTCCCTAGCAGTCTCTTGAGAATGGGCACTGGAACAACAGGTGCATTACTCTCTCCTCAACGTCGTGCTGACAAAGAACACATTGGTAGCTCTGAAGAACCATACCCCTTCGCCTGATCATATTCCTTTTACTTAATCTATCCCTCAAAATTAACCAGAAAAAAATCTTATGCTTTCCTTAGCAGGCAGTTTTCCAAAGCCATTTAAACAAAGGGTGGACTTGAGGGTGACCGGAGATTGCTTTATAGACTCTTGAAGAAGAGAAGCTAGGAGAACCCAAATGTAGGACCAGGTATCATTCAAATCCACCATATCTAAATCTGTTAGCTCCAGTTGAAGGATCTTAAACTGCAAATGCGCCTCTACTTATAAGGGGAGGTTGAAAAGATCCAAAAGGTCTTCTGTACTTATAGCTTGGCCCACACTTATAGCTCTATTTTTTGCAAAAGAATGCAGTTCAGGAAAATTCCATTTTCTAACATTACCATTCCACAAATCATCCCAAAGAAGGCAGGACTGACCATTGAACACTGTAGCACCAGCCAGACCTTTAAATTTGTCCAGCAACTTCAGAACATCCTTCCACCAGAAAGAGCCTTTCCTTGAATTTGAGCTTGGCAGCTTCCCATTGCTATAGTGTTTATCCCAGATTAATTTTACCCATGGGACATTATTTTTATTGAAAAACTTGTGCAAGTGCTTAAGCAGTAAGGCTTCATTCTGAGTTTGAAGATTGAGAACACCCAAACCACCCTCATGTTTAGCAGTACAAACAACTGGCCAAGCTGCCTTTGCCACTTTTTTTTCACTAGCAGTTGAGCCTCTCCAAAGACAATGTCTCCTATATTTATCAATTTGTACAATGACTGTTTTTGGCAAGAGGATAGAGCACATGGTGTAAGTAGGCAGAGCCAACAGGACTGAGTTAGTAAGTTCCAGTCTTCCAGCTTGGTTAAGGAAAGAAGAGATGTAGTTCAACCTCCTTTCACACTTACTTATGAGAGGAAGGAAGTCATTCACTTTTAGCTTCACCAGACTCATTGGCAGACCAAGGTAGGTGAAAGGGAAAGAACCAGCATTACATCCAAAAGTTCTAGCCAAATGAACCAGTCTTTCATTGCTCAGATTTATGGGGATCATCATGGATTTAGAGAAATTTATCTTAAGATCAGTAGAGTCACTGAAGGATTGCAGCACCCCTTTCAAGAAAAAAAGTTGTGTTGCTGAGGCCTCCAGTATTATCAGAGTATCATCTGCATACTGAATGATAGGAAAATCAGGTGTTGAAGATGGGATAGGAAGTTTGAGTAGATTGAGTTGGACTGCCTTGTTCAGAATAGATTGCAATAAATCAGCAGCTAACACAAACAACAAAGGTGAGAGAGGATCCCCTTGTCTGACTCCTCTTTTACAGTGAAATGTTTTACCAGCCCATTGAGCAACACAGCCGAGGTGCCAGAGCTGAGGATTGAATGCACCCATGATCTCCATTTTGGTCCAAATCCTTTATGAGATAAGACATCTAGAATAACCTGATGCTCAATTCTGTCAAAAGCTTTTTCAAAATCCAATTTCAGCACTATTATTTCTTTCTTGGAGCGATGACAAAGATGCAGGTACTCAAAAGACCAGGCCAAGCAATCCTAGATTGTTCTTGATCTTATAAACCCATATTGATTTTGATGAACTATCTGTAGAATGACAGCCTGCAATCTATTTGCCATGAGCTTTGTGATCAATTTCAAGGCCCCATTCAGCAAGGAGATAGGCCTGTAATCTCCAACTTTTGTAGCTCCATCGATCTTAGGGACTAGAGTGACATAGGAGTCATTTATGCTTCGAATGCAAGATTCATTATTTTGAAAGGCTGAACATAGATCATAGAAGTCATGCTTAATGAATTGCCAGCATTTTTTGATGAAATCATTGTTAAACCCATTCGGACCAGGAGCTTTATCATTTGGCAGATTCTTCACTACTTCATCAATCTCATTTCTAGTGAAAGGTTCCTCTAGCCATTCCAAATTGTTGTGCCTTTCTAGAAAGAAACTCAGGTTAAATACCATAGCAGTATATTCAGACTTACCAAGCCTCTCTATAAAAGCTTCCCATAGGACCTTCTCTTTGGCAGTATGATTGAGAACTATTTCACCACTGTCCTTTTGCAATTGAGGTATCAAATTATTCCTATGCCTGATTGTTGCATTTGCATGGAAGAGTTTGGTTCCAGCATCACCTTCTCTGACCCATCTGAGTTTACTTCTTTGCATCCAGTAAATCCTCTGTTGCTCTAATAACTGATGTATCTTTTGTAAAACAGCTTGCTTGAAGTTCCATTCTGAAATAGTCAGGTCTCTGTGTTCCTCAATGACCTCCAGAAGGGAAAGAACAAGCTTGGTATTGACAAGAACTCTCTTTAAATTAGATAGGTTTTGTTGCCAGCCCCTTAAAACTTTTCTCAGATTTTTGAACTTGGCAGAGACCCTTTTAGCCTTGTCCTGATGATTATTGGGATCATACCAACCCTGCTGAGCGGTTTGCCAGAAGCTTGGGTATTGCATCCAGAATTTTTCAAATCTAAAACACTTCCCCTTAGGAATATCAGTTGAAATTGAGATGTTGCATGGCCAGTGATCAGAAGTTTGCATCACAAGAGTGCTAACAGTTGTATTGGGGTAGACAGTTGTCCATGAGCTAGAAGTAAAAAACCAGTCCAACCTTTCTAGAAGTGGAGAAGGCTGCTTATTAGACCATGTGAATCTTCTACAATATAAGGCAATTCCACCAGACCAAGACAGCTAATTGCATCATTAAAAAGAAGCATCTCATTCACATCACCACCCGGCTTGTTTCTATTCTGTGGTTTCCTGATCAAGTTGAAGTCCCCAACCAGAAGCCAGCTGTCATCATCTGTAACTGCATAGTGTTTGAACCATCTGAGAAAATCCCTTTTCTGATCATGGTAGGCCCATAAATATTTGTGAGAAACCAAAAATCGTTATTGTGTTTAGCTGTCAGCTTAACAGTGATGGCATAGTTATTCTGAAAAATAGTTTGACCACTGAACACACTACTTTTCCAGCATGTTAACAGACCTCCAGAAGCCCCATTGGAAGGCAGGAAGACAAACGAATCAAAACCAATCGGACTGAACTTTCTGAGGAACTGCATATCAAAATTTTGTTTTTTTTTTTGTTTCGTGGAAGCAAAACACATCTCTGCCTCAACAATTGTATCCCTGATAGCATCCCATTTTTCTCCAGCGTTTATGCCCCTGACATTCCAGCACAGGACTTTCCAGAGTTTCTTAATTTGATTATTCATTTTTGCGTATTTCACTATTCATGACCAAACTAGAAATAAAAGGCACCATTAAGATTTTAGCCATCAAAGCAGCCACACAAGTAACAACAGAAACGGCAGTGGAGCTCAAATTCAGCAGGCAAACTGATACACATCCAGAGGAGTTTAGCAAACCACTGACGACGACACGCTGACATATCAAGGTTAAGCAGCGACAACTAATACTTGTTTAACTTAATACAGACTCTGATAAACAATGTCTCTAAACATGGGATGACTTGACGAGAAAAGATAGATAAAAAAGAAAAGAAAAGGTGCCCAGCAAGTGCTCCAAGGCAGCACCTTAAGCTTTCCTTCAAAAGATCCAACAGCTTCATTTCTTGGCTGACTGGCCTGATGCAGCTCCATCCTCGCTGCCATCATCCACTTCTTGAATGTCAACCCCTTTCTTCTTGTTGTTTTGTTTTTTCTTCTTCCTGCTGTTCACAGCTGTTTCCTCTTGCAAGCTCTTCTTTTCAATGGCCTTGCTACTCTTCTGCTTCTTCAGCAATGCCTCTGACAGCTTATCCTTCTCAATCTGACAAAGATCAGTTCCCAATTTTTGCATTAGATGTAGAGAGGTCAGGAGTACAATCAGAAGCATCTTCTTTCCCTTTACCTTATTGTTATGGTCCCATTTCCTTACCAAACTCTGTTAAATGTGTCGTGGTCATTTTCTCACCACACTTTTTACTCACCATACTTTTTTTACTGTAGCTATACTTTGCTATATAATCGTGAAACGATTGGGTAGACAAAAGGCAAATATGGAACTTCACCTAAGGTCCGATCCAAGCATGCATGCTCATGCACACCGTAATTCGAAAGTCACTGTTCTACATACATACGATGGGTGTGTTCAGACAAATTACAGTTTTATTGAGGAAGGACGCAAATTATAGTTTGAAGAGTTGCGTGTGTTGTAACTTTGTACTAGTATACGAAAGTAAAATAATAATAATAACTCTGAGAACGACGTTCTTTTTAGAAATTTAGTTAAATGCACCACAGGCCCCTGAACCTGTAAGCGTGTGTCACATAGGTCCTTGAACTTGGAAAATGCATTTCTGTCCTCCTAAACTTGTTAAGTGGTACACATAGGCCCTTGAACTTTGAAAATGCATTTATGACCCCCTAAACTTGTCAAGTGGTACACCACATGCCCCTGAACAGTAACTTTTGCTATTTTTCTAAAACTTTTTTAGAAATCCATTTGCAACGCTCCGTATACACAGTCATATATATATACGGTACAGAGCAGCAGGGCATCCATCAGGCGATATGATGCAGCAGGGTGAGACAGGAATGTAGTAGCCAATAGGTTTGGCATTGAACGTGTAACTGCATGCTCGGCGTGCATGCCTTGGTACAGCGGCGCCTGACTCGCTCGCTCTCTTGTGCCTGACTGCCCCTGCCTGCTGCTGCCTCCCTCCATGGATGGAGAGACACAGGGAGAGAGAGAGAGACAGACAGACCTGCGCGGCTGTGCCGCTGCTGCTGCCGGCGTCTGGCCGGTGCTGCTGGTGTTGTTGGCGTGAGGAAGAAGAGAACCGGTGCTGCTGCAGTGCGCGCATGGCATGGCGCATGCGACCCAGGCTGAGGCTGGCCGGCCGGGTGACCAGGTCAGGTCAGCCACGCACATGCATGCATGTCCATATAAGTCGCCATGCGCACACCTACATATATGTCGTCGTAGCACGTAGTACACCGCACACACATCAGTACATGCATGCATGCATTGTACGTACCAGTGACCGACCACTCATGCCAATGCAGCAGCAGCTCCGCCGACCCGGCCGGCCTCACCCTGCTGCATCATATCGCCTGATGGATGCCCTGCTGCTCTGTATCGTGTGTGTGTGTGTGTGTGTATATATATATATATATATATATATATATATATATATATATATATATATATATGACTGTGTATACGGAGCATTGCAAATGGATTTCTAAAAAAGTTTTGAAAAAATAGCAAAAGTTACTGTTCAAGGGCCTGTGGTGTACCACTTGACAAGTTTAGGGGGCCAGAAATGCATTTTCAAAGTTCGGGGACCTATGTGTACCACTTAACAAGTTTAGGGAGCGAGAAATGCATTTTCTAAGTTCAGGGACCTATGTGACACACGCTTACAAGTTCAGGGGCACATTTAACTCTTAGAAATTCGCGTCTGGCCTGGACCCTTCCTTTGTACGCGGAAACTAAACTACGGACGGAGGTGGCCTGGTCTGATTGAGGCCCAAGCCCAATACCAATAGCACCATAGCTTCCATAGCCCATCAAAACAGAACAGTAATCAGACTGGGAACACGGCGGCGATGATGTCCGACGAGAATAATCAGTGTGGGGGATTGTGGGAACGACGGCGAGCTAGGTAGTGGATCCCCGGTGGCCGGCCGGAACGGCGATGATGGGCGAACGAACGCTTTACGGCGGTGACTCCATGGCCACCAGCGGAACCAAAATTTCCAGTATCAGCACTGGTTGGCTGCCCGCCCACCCAGTCCTCCAATCCCGCCACGTGGACGAGACAGCGAAAACTCGAATAGGAATGGACAAGGAGATCACTGGCGCCGCGGCACGAGCGGAAGGCTGTCTGTCGATGCTGGAGCAGGAAAACAGAGGAACTAGCGTCATCATTCCATTCCAACTTCGAGCGCCGAGATGGAGATGGGACCGGAGGTATGACGGCGCCTAAAGGCTGAGGAGGGTCGCCGGCACCTACCAAGGCGACCAGAGTGGGCGTCGGCGGGCGGCTGCTGGTGGGAGGAGAGGCGTTTCTGGGTAACGGGCTGGGAGATGCAAAGGGAAGCGGAAACGTTTGCCATCATGGCATATACCCTTGAAACTGAATGAAACACAAAATGCAATTGGGGGTCCAGCATGACCAATTCATTTGTCAACAATATCCGCTGCAGATATGATACAGGATGTCTCCATTGCACAGACCTCAAGTTAAGAATTTCACCACAAATCATCTATGGAAATTTAATGAACAGTAATTATGTTTCAGTAAGCCCAGTTCCAAAAAATCATCCAAGAGAACTCAGAGGTAAGAAGAATACAACTTACATCCTCCATGAAATCTGCTGACAGTGGAGAAGAAACACAGCTCATTATAGAGAAGAAACACAGCTCATTATAGAGTAACTTGCTTTTATTTTGTTAAAAAATGACAGCTTATTCCACATTTGGGAATGCATTTTGCCCTGATAGCACAAAGTATACAAGTGTCATTTAAAGCTGGACTACATTAAGGAATCAAAATGTAAAGTTGGCCTGATTCAGTTTTTGCTAATTAACAAAAATATAGGAACCAAGAAGATTATTATTTCAAGTTTCTGAAACACAACTTATGACTATGTGCTATATAATGAAGTCTTGAAGAAACTAGAAAAGCTTCACATTTGCTAGTGCCCCACTCGGCCATCAATCTTAGATGTATGCCATGTCATTTGCACAGCCAAACCCAAAATGGTCGGCTGCACCATATTCTATAACTTCAGACTATACTTGGAAACAAAAGAAAGGATTGCATGAATTATTCTATTCTATTTTGCAAGAAAAAACTGGCGGTATTAAGATACTGAGGTCAACCTAAAGATCATAAGGTTTATAACCCCCCTCCTCCAACACACACATACAATGCATCGTTAATACATACTGCAGTACAGTACACATCAAATCTATCAATTACATGCTTACCAAAGTTGGCCAATTGGAAGTAATTAAGCACTTAAGTTTTGAACATTAACCAACGGTGACAATTATTAAAAACAGAAGAAGTATCTTACTAGAAGCTACTGGAACATTGACCAGTTTCTTCCATACAGATTGGGTAAAGTTTCTGCCCAAAGGAAAAAAGGAAAAGAAACCTAGCCATACCTGTGTTATCTAGACACAGAGAAGGAAAGAACCTGACTACAGTATTGAAGGAAAATGCCATTTAATTGATAGGAAAAAATATTATTTAATAATAAAAAAATCCACACACCCTGCAGTTAAAGGTCTACATTAATGTCAAGCATCTGAAAGCATAAGTAAGCAGCGCATAGGAATTCTCTTGCAAAATACAAGGAAAAATCTCATCCAACCTTTGGCATATTCGTTGTTTTGTTGAATATATGTACCACAGTACTAGGCATATGCTTTGCTCATAAACCTTTAGATCTAGAGGAAGATAGCCTTCAACAAAATACCCAAAAAAAAGTAAGGAGTAGAAATCTAACAACTAAGTTTTTTTTAATCCATTCCAACTCTTTCAGAGAATAGCTGAAAAATTACCAATATATACCTAGTCCATAAACAGTAATATATGTATGTACTGCAGTGCTAGTCAAATGCTTCGTTCATAAACCATTTAGAGTAGGGCAGCTTTGCATAAAATCCATCAAAAAGTAGATGTCTAACAACTAAGTAGGTTGATCCATGCGAACTCTTTATAGAATAGACAAAAGTTACCAATATACGCATAGTCCATAAATAGTTGCTCCAAAGTTCAACATTTGAACAAGACTGCAGGGGAAGATGTCCCCCCAGTTGTTTATTAACAGATAAGGAAATCGACCAAGGGGGTTGGTTGAGACCTCACTCACCTATCATTTCTACCCAGATCTCCTTACTAGTTTGTGAAAGTATCCCTGTATGGTTGTATCAATTCTACTCGTATGCTTCTAACTGTTATCCAAACAACAAAAGGGAACTTGACTTCAATGAACTGAGAACTATTCTTACCTTCAATGATTGCTTGCCTCTAGACATTTTTTGCGGTATGAAGCAATTTTTCTTTCAGTCCACCAGACTCCATCACAGCATTTGTAATTCTACACAAGGAATAACCAACTAGTAGTTAGCAGTATGAACAGAACATATCAATGGTTAAGAATTCATACCAACCATAAAAGTTAATGGCATAGTTTAATTATGCGGCATAAATTCTGTTACATAGCTGGGTAACAGTTGCAGATACTATCAGTCACAAAGCAGCCAAATCATCCACGAGCTTCAAATTGTATCATGGAAATTAAAGCAGTTATGTCAGTCCAACAATCACATAAACGGAAGAACAGCTGCCTGAGAAAAAGATTGACATCCAACATCACATGACTGAATTTGGTTTATTATCTCAACATTTGTTTGGTTTCGATTCGAGGCAACAAGCTGCTGTTTACATCAGAAACTGAGATTTGGATGCAACCAAAGGCAGAAGGAAACTCTACTCATAGTATACTACTACTCAACCCAATTCCCATTAACAGTTTGCGGCCGGTTTCCATATCCACACTATTGTATCTACCGTGACGAAAAAACACAAAACGATGAACGAACTCAGAACCCGATGGAAACATACCTCTCTTTTGTAGAACTTTAGAGAACTCTGCAAGACTAAGGAAGACCATGGGCTATCTCTCTTTCTTTCCTTCCTTCTTTCTTTCTTTCTTTCTTTTCTTTCTTTTCTTTCTTTTCTTTCTTTTCTCTTTCTTCTTCTTTTTTTAGTTGAATACTTTGGACATTTGTCCCCCTTTTTTTCTTCTCTTTTTTTCAATACTCTTATTTTGCATGGCCCATGCCTCCTGTCTGCAATACAATAATTATTGAAGAGATAATAAACAAGAATTTGGAGCTTTATTTTGTGGCAAAGGATGATTGGGTGGATGGATAAGGGACATATTGTTACGTACTTCTAGTGTAGAAGCAGCATATTTGGGTGGAGTGTGCGTGATCTTGATTTTAAAAGCATGACAAGTCTCTAAGGTATCAACAAAGCTTGACAACACTCAATGCAAAGCAAGCAGCATAAATGTGAAAATTTTCCTAGGCTACTTGGCATGTATATGGCTATGGTAGAAATTTTAAGCTCTATCGTAAAGGAACTTATCATGTTGCATTTTTAAGTTTTCAAAAGAAAAATCTCCAGAACTCTAGCCTCACTGCTAGGAACAAGATAAATAGCTGCTCAGACCTTGTCATATCATATCCGTCAATTACCTAGACTTAGATCAAGCATATGCAACCCACGAGTTTCAAGTTGAGGGTAAATCTTAGGTCAAAATAATTTTATTCAAAACTCGGAAGAATTCAAGGTTGAAAACTAGGTACTTGAAAGAAATTACGACAGAGCAACTATTCATCATTTCCATACATGGTGATTATCTTCAGAGTTCTTTTTATCAAGAAAACCTTAACACACTCTCTTTATTTTATTTTCACACTTTAAAATAACAAAACTATTAAGTATATATAAAACAGGAACTCTTTATTTGATTTTATGGTTATGCGTCTTTTTATAATTATATAGATACTACCAAAACAAACTTAATCAAATTGTAAAGGGATAAGGAATACTTATCGGGATACATGGGGATGCACTCCCCCAAGCTAGATGTTAATGTAGTCGTTCATTCTTGTGATATAGCAGACTGGCAGCGGAGATGTTCTTCCTCTATTGGAGCATTGATGTTGATGACTGTTGAGACAGCACCCCAACAGTGGATAGAACGTTTCCCTGCTTGTCAGCTCTCTTGATCCTGTGGAACTGAAATAAACAACAAAACTTGTGGAACAGATTAAGCGTTAATGGTTAGCCACCTAAGTCTTGATTGCCTAGAGCTCTCTCATTTATAATTGTTTTTTTAGGCAAAAATTCAACAGGATTTTTTTCTCATTATTTTTGTTTTTTTATGATGCAAGAGAATGCAACAAGATGAATGCATATTTATTTTTATTTATATGCCACCACAATGGATATCTCTGTGGGTTGTTACACACCACAGGATTATTCACATGAGGCTTAGCTTTTTTAGAATGTAATGCAAGAATATTTTTATTTTATTTTCTAATGCAAATAGTAAGGTAAATATGCAGCAATGATTAATTATGCATTGAGGGAAAGTAAATATGCTAAGGATGAAATAATTAATGCAATGCTGAGAAGAGAAGTATGGATAACTACCAAGTTACCTTCTCGGCGAGGGTTCGGTGATTTGAGTCCTCCGAACAGGACTTCTTACCATGTTCATTCTTTGGGTGCATCGTCTGATCCCAAAGGTGGAGATCTTGATGACGGCACCTCTTGAGATGGTGATTTTGAGGATGGTGTCACCCATATTCTTTGCTCGTCCAGCAGTTTGCAGTGAAGCTTTAATAGTGGAAACTGGTAGCATCTTGCTCAGCGTGTATGTGCAAGTTCAGATCTTTCACTTGTAGGATCAACCCTTTCATTTTGCTCAAAGTGTCTCCTGCTTGCAAAGACAAGGTAGAGATCAAGTACATGGGCCCTGTTGGTGATAAAACACCAACAGAACCAAAACTCTATTCATTCTTCTCTAACCTTAGCTTAAGCAAATTTACATAATCAAATTAATGTTTATGTATTTTGTTCATTTATAACATGGGTGGTAGGATCAAAAGGGTGAGCATGAATGTGGCATTTGAACACATGACTGAAAGAGTGGAAGTGCTTAACCCATGGAAGGATTGTCTATCTTCAAAATTTGTCAAACTTGCATGACTATCAATTTCTAAAGATAAGGTATGCAACATTTTAGCTCATTTGGTTATGACTATGAAATCAAGAGAGTGATGCTATGAACAAGTTTAATGAACTAAACATGTCGAGCTAATCAGGATGGATCAATTAAGATTGCAACTCAAACATGTTCGATTCTTCATTTATGTGCAAACCAGAATCAAGGAAAAGCTTTTTAAGGGATGACCACTTACCTTGAGATGTTACCTTTATCATTGGAGTGTAATAATGGGTAGATGACTTGTGGCGGTCTTTTCCTTCTTTGAAACTTGCCTTACTTGACTGGTTGTGTACCTTGTTCATGAACAAATTCTCTATGTTGCACTCCTTTCACATCCTTTTGTCACACCATCTTGTTGTTCTTTCTTCAGATCTTTTGCTCCTCTTATTGTTTTCTTCCTGCAAAGCGTTAGCAGACAACACATACCCGAAGGAATGTACAAACAATAACAAAGGTAGAGTTGTCATTGAGCTAAAGGCCACTTTCTATGCTATACAAAAGTTGGTTTGAACATTTTAATTAGCATAGGGCATTTATTCACCATTACTTATTCTCTATAGAATTAATTTTAATTGTCATCGTAAGCCTGTTTTTTGTGTATCTGAGTTGTAGAATCATTCAGACTTATAGAGAGAAGTAATTGTGAGTGGAGGGATTACAAACCAGTGTGCCAGAGCGACAGGAGCTTGAGAGGAGGAAGAGCATTGTTGGATCATCTTTAGAGCAGTCATCGGCCTTCCTCCCCCAAGCTTGAACCTTGTTGTCGCTCAACACTTCAATTCAAGCGTGATTGTTGAAACATCCCTAGCGTGTGTTGTACTCTATGTCCTAAGACATTGTCCATTCGTTGTTCTTAAATCTTCACCTGCAATGATTAGTGACAAGAATACCCGAAGGGAACTTGTCCTAGGAACATGTTTTTTTAACTAAGCATGAGCCTTCATGTGCTCACTTTTTTTTGTTCTTTTCCCTTTTTCTATACTTGGACCTTCATGTGTCCATATTTTTTTTCTTTATTTTCTTTTACATAAATATATAATTGGACCTTCATGTGTCCATATTTTTTTTATTTTCATAACTTAAGGCAAAAGTTGTATATAAAAATAAGTATGAGATAAATACCAATTTACCTGTCTGAGAGGGCTCTTGATCTTAGGTTGTTGAGCAAAGACCTCTCTCTCTCTTGGATTCTGCTTTTCTTTGGACTATCTTATCCAGGAGATGATGAGAGCAAGCCTCAGATTGGCCATGAGGTGAGCTGCACCTTGTTTCTCATCGGCATCCTAGCTTGACTTTTTGGAAAAACTCATGCTATGATATCTCCAACATTGGTCCTTGCTATCGCTTTGTTCATCCACTTCCTTTGAGTGAGTGCTTTTGTTGTAGATCCTTCATAAGGCACTCTTGTTTCCTCTTTTGTTCCATCACTGAAGTGGTGATTTGGCACGTTCATGCCAAATCTTGAACAGGCATAGCGTAGATTTATATTTCCTGCAAGATGTTAGTGGACACATACCCGAAGGATTGCAATAATTTCAAAGTATGGGTTGTTGTCCACAATTTATATGAATTTCATCTATGCTAATGAAAGGATAATTTATGAATCACTTTATCATAGGTTTTGTTTATCATTTTTTAACAAAGTTTATTTGTTCACTGCATTCTACTAGCATGGTTCAAGGCAAAAGTAACTTGAGCAAAAGATGAAGTGAATGAACTTTGATACTTACAATTCTTCCATCAATGATGAATGAGCCGTGTCTTTTGCGCGAAGTTGTTGAAGTTCATTGTATGCCTTGCTTCATCTCTGATGTGAGTTTATCTCTTGAATTACCCGAATTGGATTTGAGCATTTGCTGCAGGGGGGTTAGTCTGACAAAAATAACCAATGTCTACACAAGCAAATTTTAGTTCAATAACCAAACTAGACTCCATGTCTAATTTAATTAAGGAAGACTATTTAATCTAAGCACCACGCTTACATTAAAAGCCTTTGGAAGTACCCATATGGCCATATGAAGCACTTTCAAACCAAAGCATACAATAGCAAACAAAGGTAGCATGAGAGCACTATAGAGATTTACTCAAACAGAGATGAAAGAGCATGATCATGGTGAAGATTTTTTTCTTCTTTTTAGATGCAAGTGACATGAATGCATTGCATTGCGAGGAATTAAACATGCTATGGATTTGATATGAGAAAACATAAACTAGATAGAGTGTATATGCATGGATTATTCAAAAGTAAATATGCAGTGGAATGCGAGAATTTAAAAAGATAACTACTCATATAGTTTAAAGTCCATGAGCAAGACTATCTCACCGTTGATCATACTTACCATGGCTCACAAGTGGGAAATGTGAGTAGTGCAGCTTCTATGTTCGTCACTTGAGATGTGATTTAAATTCTTGTGACGACAACCTTTTCTCCAATCTACACAAGGTTAGAAATGTATATGTATGCAAACCTGTGAGATGGCAGGGTTCCAGAGTTGATGAAGGATCATTAATGTTCAGGTACCCTGGGTTCTTCAATGTCTCTTTTTTTTCTTGTGGAAACTTGTCGGAAGGTCGAAGCGGCATCTTTTGTCCTGTCTATTCCACAACTCAACAGAACAGGGGTAATCCTACTAAAGCTAGTGGTACACTAAATTAGCAGACATCAAGATCGTTATCAAAATCTTTACACCAATTGCTTCCCCGGCAACGGTGCCAAAAATGCTTGTTTTTTTTTAATCAAAAATACTGTGGAGGAGATCCCCACAGTGCAGGACTTTTAATTAATTTTTAAAACAAGGGTACATAGTTTACTTATATGCAGCTTAACTGAAAGCATCTAACCAAACACAGAAGGATGATCTTAGATCATCCTTGAAATGAATAGACTGAAGATTACATTGGTTTATGAAATTCGACAGCCATAAGCTCGGGGTTGGATCTCTTCTCTGAAACACTTTGTCGTTACGAACCTTCCATAGCTCCCACGCCGCTATCAGAGTTGCCTCTGTGAAGAAGGGAATGGTATGAGCTTCACAAGCTTGTGTATACTTGTCCAGCAGCGATAGCGATACATCCCAATCTATCTGAATGGTTGCCCAGCACTCCTTTGCGAATTGGCATTCAAAGAAAAGGTGATCAAGAGTCTCCTCTTCTCTAGCATCACACATGACACACATGGCGTCACCTTGGATATTGAGATGTCTTCTTCGTAGCATAGTTTTGGTATTAAGCCGATCAACTAAAACCAACCAAGCAAAAAATTTCACTCGTGGAGTACACCTGGATCTCCAGACGATCTTGTAGGCTGGGTGTGCATCAAGATTGTTGAACACCTGTGAGTAGAAGCGATGAGCTGTGTAGGTGTTCCCCCAGGTTGGGACCCAATGATCTGCTGCCTCCTCATCATATGGTTGATCTTCCAAATGAGCTTGTAGCATCTCAAGTTCTTCACAGGCTTGCTGCGAGAGGGGTAGGAAAAAGATAGTGTCCAAATCATCTGCTTCCATAATTTCCATGACAGATGCATCTTCATTTCTAGCAAATGAGGCCAATCTTGGGTATGTCTGAGATAGCACTGAGTCTGTCCAGAGATCATCCCAGAAACAAACAGAAGCACCATTGCCTAATTCACATTTGGCAATACCCCTGAAAATGATGTTGAGCCTGAGCACATCCTTCCACCAAAAGGATCCGACTTCTCTAGCAGCATGTGGGACTTTATGGGTATAGTATTTGCTCCATATTAGCTAAACCCATGGGAGATTTGCTTTGTTGTAGAATTTACTTAAATGCTTCATGAGCAGGGCGTCATTATGCAATCTCAAGTTTAGGACACCAAGTCCCCCCTTTTCTTTCGGCATCATGACAGTTTCCCAAGCTACCAAATTGCCACCCTTCTTTCTATTAGCATCATTACCACGCCATAGACATTGCTTTCTTGCGCGATCAATATTATCAATGACTCCTTTAGGCAGTTTGACTGTGCACATTGCATATGTGGTGATAGGTGTAATAGCTGAATTCAGCATCTGTAGCCTCCCTGAATAAGATAACCAGGTCGAGCAAGCTGAGAGCCTCCTCTCCACTCTATCCATCATCGGTGTGAGGTCCTCCATGCGCGGTTTAGTTGTACCCATAGGGAGTCCAAGATATGTGAATGGCATAGAGCCAATATCACATCCAAAAGTACTGGCAAGGTGCTGCAGCTTTTCCTGGGAGACATTGATGGGGTACATGTGTGACTTTCTGTAGTTGACATGCAGTCCAGTCGAGGCTACAAAGCTATGGAGCAATGCTTTGAGGAAGAATAACTGTCTGGCGTCAGCTTGTAGAAGAAGTAGAGTATCATCCGCATACTGAACAATCGGGAAATCACTCATAGGTTGGGGGATTGGTACAGTAAGTTGGTTCATAGATGCAGCTCGGTTGATCAAAACTTGCAGAAGTTCAGCTGCTAGCACAAATAAGAGCGGTGACAGTGGGTCACCCTGGCGGACACCTCTCTTACACTTGAAATATTTCCCTGGTACTCCATTTAACAAGACTGCAGAAGACCCCGTTGATAAAATTGCATGGACCTAAGTAAGCCATCTTTCTAGGAAGCCTAAATGTCTCATGACTTGAATGATTGCCGAGTGCTCCACTGTATCGAATGCCTTCTCGAAGTCTAGCTTGAGTATAATTATCTCACGTTTGGATTGTTGGCATTGATGAATGTACTCATAACTCCAGGCTAGACAATCTTGGATTGTGCGGGAGCGAATGAATCCATACTAGTTTTGGTGTACAACTTGTAGAATGACTGATTGTAACCTCTCAGCTAAAACTTTGGTGATTACCTTCAGGGAAATGTTCATGAGTGAAATAGGCCTGAAATCGTTAACTGTTTCTGGGCTGTTCTTCTTGGGCACCAAAGTGATGAAAGACTTATTTATGCTCTCTAGGTTGACCAAGCTTAAAGAGAAACCTGTGCACAAGAGATAGAAGTCATTCTTAACAATGTTCCAACACTTCTTGAGGAATAATCCATTAAAACCATCCAGGCCAGGAGCTTTGTCATTGGGCATATGCTTGACTACTGAATCAACCTCTGCAGGTAGGATTGTTGCTGCTATATTCTCCAGCCCTTCTACTGGTGTGATAATGCTAGCAAGATCAAAGAGCATGGTGGGGGAGGAAGTAGTGCCCATTCGATTTCTGTAAGAAGTCCATAAAAGCCCGGCTTTGCTTTCATGTTCCTAAACCCAGGCTCCATGCTCATTCAAGATCTGTGAGATGGTGTTTCTTCTATAGGATATGGTTGCCATGCCATGAAAGAACTTGGTACATTCATCTCCAATTTGATTCTGTTTACTGTGTAGCGCTTTCGCCAATATAGGTTTTTGTAATGTAGCCAAGTCTGTAGCTGCCTTTTGACTACATTCCTGAGGTTAGCTTCCGGGTTAAAGAGACCACATCTATCTTCTAGCTGATCAAGAAAGCATATGACATGATTGCAGTTTCTGATGAGAAGCCGTAAATTGGATATGTTCTTGCTCCAGTTCTTGAGGTTGGCACGTAATCCTTTGAATTTGGACGAGATATTCCTGGCTGCATCAGTGAAAGACTGCTGGGAGGACCACCCTTCTGACACCGTCTGGAGAAAATCATCTTGCTGTACCCAAAAGTTCTCAAAACGGAATAGATTTGCCCTTGGTATGCTGGTACCCAAAAGTTCTCAAAAATGCTTGTTGGCATTTATTAAGTGCAAAAAGAATATGAAGGATTCTGCAAGCGCACAGAACACCATTGTAGCATTTTACCGAGAGTATTCCAGGTATCGTTATTTATATTTTATCACAGGGAATCAAGGTTAAAGAATATGATAATTCACCATCATGTATCTACTAACTTAGTAAACCAACTAGACTAAAGCAGGGGTAAAATAAATGATAGGAGTGATGCATAATGACACTCAGGGGATAGGTCACTAAAGATAGACTAGTTAACTAGGGAGGTCAAGGATGAGGTAGATTCATATGAAGTTGTTATTACATGGTCAAAGAATACCCAACTATGTTAAGACTTACCATACTCTTGTGCACTTTGGGACACCACTTAGATAGGAGAGAGTACCACAAAGGATACTTCTACTGACGTGACTACGGTCCTACAATTTAAGAACCTGCTCGATTCGGTATAGACTACAAAGTATAGATGGGGCAAAAGGTCACCCCCACTGCTACCATACAACCAGGGAACAGGGTGTACTCATAGGCAGAACATCATATAAGCACCATGCTTACATGAGGCTCAGCTACTTAGCCCAACTGATAAAGCATAGACTAAGCACTCTATGAACTAGCACACAAAAGTAATGATAAACTTAACTAGCAAGATATATTCAAAGTAAGCATAGCCATGTAAATAAGAGAATAACTATAAGTCTTACAGAATGTCGAAGTGAAGATACAAGGCTTGACCAAGCCTCCAAGACTAGATCTGGAACCTTGGGCAATCGCCCAACTCGACCCTCTCTCCCGAGTTACTAATCTACTACATTGGAGGGTCTAGACCTAATCCTCTTGGTATATGCAGGAGAGGTTATCCTTTCAAGGGACACCTCCTCAATCAATGAATGAATCCCTGAACCCTGGGGTCTGGGGCTATTTATATAGCCTAGTGGGTTGAACCTCAGCCCTTGGATCAAACCGACCTAGCGGAGGGTGAAGATGAATCCTCAAAGGCAGTGGAGGGTCCACGTCAAAGCGGAGGCGGTTTCGTTTTGGAGTGGGTTCGGCCCAACCAGGGGTGGGTTCGGCCCAACCCTGTTGGGTTCAGCTGGGCCCCGCCTTTTGGGGTCTGCCTTCTTGTGTCTTCTAGATGCTTCTTAACTTGGTTTTACGTTGGAATATGGTTTTTAGCCTGACATCCTTCATATCTTTTCTCCTTTTCCTGATAAACCCCTGCGAAAACACAGATTCACCAAAATTGTGGAATTCTGTTAGTTTGAACCCCTAAGTCTATGTTGGTGATTGTACTTATGCCCTTTTCCATGTTTAGTTGATAGCTTAAAATGATAGTTATCTACCATCAACAACTCCCCCAAGCTTAACCTTTGCTAGTCCCTTAGCAAAGCTAAGCTCAACAATGGATCAGGAGTTGCATCAATGCTTTCACACCTCAAAAGTACACATGCTTTCAAACAAGAATTCTCCTCTGGATTAGAGTTAACTATTCTGACCTTCAAACTTACCCATATTACCTTCAACCATGGGGCTTGTAGCCTTTACTTAGGTCTTGGGTAATTGAAAGACAGAACGATCAAGTCAAGCACCATATCTCAAGTTCTTCAATGAACCTTCATTCCGGAGGTTTTGTAGGGTTTCAAAATAAAACTCAGAGATTCCTTTATATGACCCTCTCAAGTCTCTCATATGTGATATTTGTGGATCCTTACCAAGGTAGTAATGGTGTTTTGCCTTCTCTCAGAATATATGGTATTTTTGGACTAAGGCAGAATAACATTGTGCCTTCTCTCTTTCACCCTATAACTAATAGGCTTATGTGGAGCTCATAGGTGGGAGACAGCATATACATACTTGCAAAGCATATAATTGTAAAGTCAAATAATGGATCCAAAGAAACAAGTCATACAATCAAATCAATATGTGCATGTGTAGCTATATATATGGAATGGCTGAATATGGTGGTGTATGTGGTAAATGGCGGCAATGGTAATGGTGGTAAAAACCTAATTCTACTTTTTCTCCTTGTAAACATACCTCTCTTTTGTAGACCTTTGGAGAACTTTGCAAGACTAAGAAAGACCATGGGCTATCTTTCTTTCTCTCTCTCTCTTTTTTTGATTGAGAACTTTGGACACTTGTCCATTTTTTCAATACTCTTATTTTGCATAGCCCATGCTTCCTTATCTGCAATACAATAATGATTAAAGAGATAATAAACATGAACTTGGAGCTTTATTTTGTGGCAAAAGATTGATTGGGTGGATGGATAAAGGAAATATTTTTGGATGTGTTACTCTCAGTGTAAGAGTAGAACATATTTTGGAGTGGATAGGATATGGCATGTTGTTGCGTACTTCCAGTGTAGAAGCAGTATATTTAGGTGGAGTGTGCGTGATCTTGATTTTAAAAGCATGACACGTCTCTAAGGTATCGACAAAGCTTGATAGCACTCAGCAAGTAGCATAAAGATGAATAGTTTTCCTAGTCTAACATGTATGGTTGTGGTAGGAATTTCAAGCTCTATCATACAAGGAACTCATCATGTAGCATTTAAGATTTTAAAAGATAAACCTCTAGAACTCTAGTACTGCTAGAACAAGATAAACAATAGCTCAGACAAGACTCATCTCATACCTTTCAATTACTTAGACTTTAGATCAAGCATTTGCTACCCACAAGTTTCAGGTTCAAAGTAAATCTTTGAGTCAAATTAGTTGCATCTAAAACTCGGGAGAATTCAAGGTTAAAAACTAGGTACTTGAAAGGAATTACGATAGAGCAACTATTCATCATTTTCATGCAAGAGCTCATTTATTATTCTAAACAAGTTAACTTTTATTCGCCCTCTCTTTTATTTTATTCCACACCAATCTAATATATAAATAGTAGGAAAATATTTATTTAGTTTTATGGTTATGCATATTTTTATTTCTTTTCTTAATAAATATCACACTCAAAATAATCGAATAAAAGGAAAGTAATACTTAGCTAGATATATATGGGGGATGCCTTCCCCCAAGCTGGATGTTTCCGTAGTTACGCATTCTCATGGGTTGACAGCAGCGGAGATGTACTTTGTTGGTGATGTGACAACCTCCTGCTTGTCTGTCACCCTTCTAGTCCATTAAATTCCTGTAGAGCTCAAATAGACAGCACAACTTGTGAAACAGATTAAGCGTTAGTGATAAATCCCTAGGCTTAGCTGTCTAGAGCTTTTCCTTATTTAATTATAACTCTTGTCCTTCTCAGCAGAAACTCGTTACGATCTCTATATTTTTGGTATTTTCTATTTTCATGATGCAAGATTGATATAACAAGATGAATGCATTTTTATTTTATTTTTATGCCACCACAGCAAATGGCTTATGGGTGTTTATGCCACAAGATGTTCACATGGGGCTTCAAGTTTTCCTATGCATACAAACATTTTTATTTTCTTTTCTAATGCAGATATAATGAAGTAAATATGCTAAAGGGAATTGTTATGCAATGCTGTAAAATAAATATGCAATACTAATTAATGATAACTACTGAGTTATCTTTTGGCGAAGGTTCGGCGACTTATAGTCCTCCGACAGGACTTCTCGTTTGCTCATACGTCCTAAGGTATGTCAATGGGTCTGGATGGTGACCCTAACTGTACCTCTTCTGTTGGTGAACTGGACGATGATCCCTTTATCTTCCATACCTCCTTACCTGGCAGTGTTGACTTTGACTTGGGTGATAGGGACTTGTCCTTCATAACTTCTTCTGATGTTGTCTTCTTCTTCCATACTTTCTTGATTAGGGATTCTTCTGTTGGTGGCATAGCCTCTTCTGATACTGGTGGTATGGCTTTGTCGATGGGGAACCCTACGCCCCCCCCCATAGACTGTACTGTAGGGAAGTGGGCCTTGGTAACGAGGCCCATAGCCCAACCACCAAGAAGAACATGGAGCAAAGCAACGTGCAAGACCAATAACTCCAACTCAGACTATACAAGGAAAGGCGCCCGAAGCATAGCTTAGGACTCTGACCTTGTATCCGAGTAGAAAACAAACAACTCCTCCCAGCACCTGGACTATAAAGGGCTGGTGAGGATACCCCTTATAAACGACTGAACATACCCAATACTCAAAGCAACACGACACAAATAGGCTAACGCCAAAACTGGACGTAAGGTTATTACTCGACCAAGTCGAGGGCCCAAACCAGTATAAATCGTGAGTCTCTTTGCATAACCGCCGAGTTCCACTATTTGCCGAAGCCCAAACAACTGTCTCGGGTACCCCCGTGGTAGGCTATCGGTGGTAAAACATCGACAGCTAGCGCGCCAGGTAGGGGCTTTCGATGAATTTTTTTCTCGAGAGCTCGGCGGACCTCGACCTCAACATGATTTTTTTGGCAGGAACAACCTTTGTCTTCGGATCCTGGATCTGCGAGGCAGACGGCGACAGCAAGCTACGTGCCCATCTCCGGGAAGAAAAAGAATTCGGTGATGAAGTTGAACATGAACTCGCCGAGAAGATGACGAAACTCTCGACTTCGGATCCAACTCGGAATGACGAAGAAAGCGGATATGAAACCGACTCTAAGAAAGAGATACAACCCGACTCCAAGACAATCTTTACAGCGAAAGAGCCAAGCCTAATTGGACTTGGAGACGCAACAACAATTGTGAAGGAATACAACCCGTACGACTCCAAAAAGAACTCGGGAACGTATGGACTATACAACACGGCATCAATCTACCAACACTTTACCCAAGACAAGATGAACTCAGCAAGAAAAATACTCCTAGAGGGAGCACAAGAAGGGATGATCATGACAGTTACCCCATAAGACTATGTGGTGCATTGGCCGGGTTCTTTCGCCTCAAGCAAAGCCCAGACTAGCATGTACATTGAAGAACTACCTTATCAAGAGGGAAAAGAACTCAGATCTAGCTCAGAAACTACCGACAGCTCAACCAAACGAAGGATGAAATACCGTACAAGAAGAGCTCGGAAGAGGTACACTGTATACATGGCAGAGTAGTTAGAACAACCTCTGGAACCACCACAGATACCAGATATAAAATCTTCAAACAAATCAGAAGGCAATATCTCGCCGGATGAGAAAAGCGACAGCAACGAAAATGATAAGCAAAGGCTAGCAAGACTAAAGAAGAATAAATTGAAGGCTGGAAGAAGGAACAGGGCTAAACAAAGGAAGCAAATCTAGAATAAATATAAGGCGGAACTAACGGAATACAACAGAAAGAAGGCGGAAAGAGAAGCCGCAAAAAGTACAAAAAGGGAAAGAATTGAAGAATTAACAAAAGAATTGCACACCCTCACGAATAACGGAAAGTCAAAGGAAGACCAGAAGAAAGAATTCGGGGGACCAGAAAAACAACCCGGCGAGGAAGTTCCACAAGAGCCACAAGGAGAGCAACCACCCAAAAAATCAATTTTTCAAAGGCTAGGACCAGCAGAAAGTGCTGATGCCAATGGAAGGCAGGAACATTACTCAAAGCAACAAGAAAGAGGCAAACCAGAATTGAGCCAATGCTACCAAGAAATATTAAGAAGATTCGACAAAGAGGATGACTATGGAGAATCCAAGTTAAAAGAAGACATGTCTTATTACAGAAGGGCAAGATCGCCAGACTACGGAAGAACAAAACCATACGACAAATTCCCTTGGTTCACAGGAAGACTACAAACATTGAAGCTACCACACAAATTTAAACCAACAAATCATTCCAAGTACGATGGCAAAGTAGAACCAAGACAATGGTTAAGAGTTTATTCCCAATCTATTGAGTTAGCCGAAGGAGATGACGACATCAAGGCTCTATTTTTCCCAATGGCCCTCGAAGCAATGCCACTATAATGGTTTGACAAATTGAGGCCAAGATCAATCAGATATTGGGAAGACTTGCAAGAAGCTTTTTGTAACAACTTTGCAGACATTATTACCCATCCAATGACCGCAGCCGAGCTGAAAGGAGTAAGATAAAGGAGAGGAGAAAGTCTAAGAAAATACTATAGAAGATTTGGAGAGTTCAGGGCTCAAGTCCATGACATTACCGACAGAGAGGTGATAGAGGCCTTTGTGGAAGGAATCTTAGCAAATTGGCAATACAAAGACTATTTCAATGAGAACCCAAGGACAAATGAAGACTTCAAGAGGGTTGTTGAAAAGCTGATTTCATCAAAAGAAAGAACCCAGCACCGGTTTGCTAGGGGCAACCCGGAGAATAGAGGAAGACCCGATTACAGACAACAAGACAAAAGGCCAAGGTAGGACAACATGGTGGCAACCACAGATAACAAGAGAAGATACAATGGCAATAGCAACGATAACAACGGTGGTAATTACAATAGCAACTACAACAATAGCAACAACCGTAGCAACAGTGGTTACGACAGTAATAACAACTATCAGAGCAACAACTATCGAGGAAGAGTGCCAGAGAACATAGAGAACATGCCGTGTCACATACACCTAGGGGCCAGACACAAGTTAGTTGAATGCAGCACTTTTCAGCGGCAATTCATGAAGAGAGAAAACAGAAATCAAAACAACTCGGAGCAAAAACAAGAAGATTCTAAGAAGGAAGAAAAGAAAGCTGAAGGAGATTATCAAGAACCCCAACGCCAATTAGTAGTAATATTCTCAGGTGTTCCTAACACACGAAGTAAAAGGCAAGAGAAATTAGCTCATAGAGCCATCGTGGCAGCTAAACCAGCCACCCCAAGGTATCTAGATTGGTCAGAGTACCCCATCCACTTCACAAGAGAAGACCAATGGACCAGTGCAGCAAACGCAGGATGCTACCCATTGGTACTGGGTCCAACTATCGCAGGAGTGGCAGTAACTAAAGTACTCATCGACGGAGGAGCCGGGCTTAACATAATTTTCGCAGATACTCTCAGAAGGATGAATCTAGATTGTGAAAGACTAATGACACCAACAAGCACACCATTCTATGGAATAGTACCTAGCAAAGCAGCCATGCCACTCAGGCAGATAACCATACCAGTCACCTTTGGCATACCAGACAAATACCGGACGAAATTCATCAAATTCAAAGTTGCAGACTTTGAATCATGCTACCACGCAATACTTGGGAGACCAGCTTTAACAAAATACATGGCAGTACCACACTATCCATACCTACTACTCAAGATGCCAACAACAAAGGGAGTATTATCATTGAAGGGAGATCTAAAGAAAGCACATGATTGCGACGTACAAGCAGTACAAATATCTGAAAGATTACAAGACATGAAGGAAGGAAAAGAGATTGCAATGCTAGCCAGCGAAATGAACCCGGATGAGATTCAGATACCGGCTAAGAAGCCAAGCAACTTCGCACCACCAAAAGAAGTCGCTACCAAGACTATTGACTTATTGACTGGTGACCTAGAGAAGACGGCAATCATCAGTGCAAATCTCGATCCCAAATAGGAACTCGCGCTCACCAACTTTCTTCGAGACAACAAAGATATCTTCGCCTAGAAGCCGGCCAACATGCCAGGGGTCCCAAGAAAGTTGGCTAAGCACATAATTGATGTAAACAAAGGGTCCAAACCCATTAAGCAGAAGCTACAAAGATTCGCTCTAGATAGAAAAGCAGCAATCAAAAAAGAAATCACCAAGCTCATGGCAGCAGGGTTCATCAGAGAAATAATCAACCCGGATTGGCTTGCCAACTCGGTCCTAGTAGAGAAGAAGAATTCAAAAGAATGGTGCATGTGTATTGACTACACAGACCTCAACAAACACTGCTCAAAGGATCCATATGTCCCACCAAGGATTGATCAAATCATCGACTCAACAGTAGGATCAGTCCTATTATCCTTTCTGGATTGCTATTCAGGCTATCATCAAATATCTCTAAGAGAAGAAGACCAAAGCAAGACATCATTCATTACACCCTTTGGGGCATATTGCTACAAATCAATACCTTTTGGGCTAAAAAATGCAGGGGCAACATATCAAAGAGCAATTCAAACTTGTTTAGGGAATCAAGTCAGAAGAAACGCAGAAGCATACATTGACGATGTGGTAATCAAGACAAAAGAACCCAGATCATTGATAGAAGACCTTGAGGAAACATTCAAGAATCTAAAAGCATGGCAGTGGAAGCTAAATCCCACAAAATATGTTTGCGGGGTCCCGTCAGGACAACTACTCGGATTTCTAGTCAGCAACCGAGGAATTGAAGCAAGTACAAAACAAGTTAAAGCCATCATGGATATGAAACCTCCAAAGAAAGTTAAAGACATACAGAAGCTTACAGGGTGTATGGCAGCACTCAACAGATTCATCTCCCGGCTAGGAGAAAAAGGGCTACCCTTTTTCAAATTATTGAAAAAGACAGGAAATTTCGAATGGACAGAAGAGGCAGAAGAAGCATTCCAAAGGCTAAAAGAATACTTGACATCATCACTAGTAATGACACCACCAAAAGGCAAAGAAGACATGATGCTATACATTACAGCAACCAAGAACGTTGTCAGCACAGCAATTGTGGTTGAAAGAGAAGAACCCAGACATGCATACAAAGTGTAGAGACCAGTCTATTACATAAGTGAAGTACTAACAGAATCAAAAGTGAGATACCCACACGTACAAAAGCTACTTTATGCAGTGTTGATATCATCAAGAAAGCTGAGACATTATTTCCATGAACATAAAATTACAGTGGTAACCAATTTTCCACTCCAAGACATTTTACGCAACAAAAATGCAACAGGTCAGATATCAAAATGGGCAGTAGAACTCGGTGCTCTCAACCTAGACTTCAAACCAAGAACAGCAATCAAATCTCAAGCATTATCTGACTTCATTGCTGAATGGACAGAAATCAGTCAAAAAGAGCCCGAACCAATACTTGGTCATTGGAAAATGTACTTTGACGGTTCCCTAAAGTTAGGAGCCAAAGCAGGAGTATTATTCATATCACCAGAAGGGAGACAATTAAAGTACGTGCTACAAATACTTTGGCAGGCAACTAACAATGAGCCAGAATATGAAGCACTAATACATGGTCTAAGAGTTGCAAGCTCACTTGGGATCAAAAGACTACTTGTCTACGGTGATTCAGCTGTAGTAATCAATCAAGTCAACAAGGATAGGGATTGTACAAAAGACAATATGGATGCATACTGTGCAGAAGTCAGAAAATTGGAGAAAATTTTCCAAGGGCTCGAAATCCATCATGTACTAAGGGATTCCAATGTTGCAGCAGATGTGTTAGCCAAATTGGGATTAGATAGAGCAAAAGTACCACCTGGTATATTTGTAGAAGAACTCTCAGCTCCATCCATCAAACAACTCGGGAACACAGAAAAAGAGAAGGAAACAACAGATCCAATGGAAATAGATCAAGTAGAAGAACCAGATCAGTCAAGACAAATCATGGTCATACAAAATGATTGGAGACAAACATACATTGATTTTATCAAAGAGAACAAACTACCCGAAGACAAAACAGAGGCAACCCGGGTTATACGAAGAAGCAAAAACTACGTTCTGGTGGGAGACAAACTATACAAAAGAGCAGCATCATCTGGAGTACCACTTAAATGTGTTCCAACAGATAAAGGAAATGAAGTCTTGGATGAAATCCACTCAGGATGTTGTGGAAATCATGCAGCCTCTAGGACACTGGTCGGCAAAGCATTCGGAACCGGGTTCTATTGGCCAACAGCACTCAAAGATGCAGAAGAGCTCGTCAAAACATGCAGGAATTGCCAAATGTTTGCCAGGCAATCACATGTGCCCGCTCATAATTTGATATGCATACCACCAGCCTGGCTGTTCTCATGCTGGGGGCTAGATCAAGTCGGACCACTCAAAAAAGCAAAAGGAGGCTTCGAATACATATTTGTGGCAATCGACAAATTTACAAAGTGGATTGAATACAAACCTTTGGTCAAATACAGTGCAGAAAAGGCAGTAGAATTCATACAAGACATCATGCATAGGTTTGGCATGCCCAACAGAATAATCACAGATCTTGGTTCACCATTTACAGCAAGAGAATTCCAATACTAGGCAAAGGATTGTGGGATAGAAATCGACTTTGCATCAGTAGCACACCCACAGGCCAATGGACAAGTCGAAAGAGCAAATGGACTCGTATTACAAGGCTTAAAACCAAGATTATATGAAGATTTGAAAGATTATGGTGGAAAATGGATCGACGAACTACCAAAAGTAGTATGTGGTCTAAGAACCCAGATCAGCAGAGCCACCGGATACTCACCGTTCTTTCTGGTCTATGGATCAGAGGCTGTACTACCAGCCGACTTGATATGGCTATCTCCAAGAATAGAACAATATGAAGAAGGCGAAACAGAAGAAACAAGGCGGTTAGAAATTGATTCAATAGAAGAAATAAGAGACAGTGCAATAATCCAAAATGCAAGATATCAGCAAGGGTTACGAAGACATTATGACAAAAGTACTCAACCCCGATCACTAAATCCTGGGGACTCAGTATTACGACTAATCCAGAAGAAAGATGGACGACACAAACTACTCAGTCCATGGGAAGGACCGTTCATCGTGAAGACAGCAACAGGACCCGGCACATATGAGTTGATGACTCCAGATGAAATACCTATAAAGAACACTTGGCATATTAGCCAGCTCAAAAGATTCTACAATTAAGTACAACAGATTGTACTCAAGTTTCAAGAGAAATAAAGTAGAAATTATTCAAGAAGAACAACTTCAAATATGAGCCCTGTCCAACGAACAGAACCAACTCGTAATCAGGTTGGGGAAAAGGGGCTTCCCTGTTAACAGCCAACCCGAAAACGGTTGCGCTACACGGGCAATCTTGTCACTCAACCATATGGAGATGGTTTGACTGACGGCCAACGGCCAAATAGCTTCTTGGGTAAGGAGACCCAAGCTAGCATTTGTCACTCTACCATAAAAGAGATGGTACGACTGATAGCCCTGTCCAACGGACAGAACCAACCCGTAATCAGGTTGGGGAAAAAGGGGCAGCCCTGCGAATAGCTCAACTCAGAAATGGTTGTTGCTATACGGGCGCAATCGCTTACCCCAAGAGCTGGTACGATTGCTTACTTACCCTACAAACAGCCAACCTAGAAACGGTTGTGCTATACGGGTCCGATCGCTTACCCCAAGAGCTGGTACGATCGTTTACTACACCCAACAAGTAGCGTTATCTACAAAAACAACTCGGTTGCCTACCCTAAGAGCGGTACGATCGAATACTTCGCCCAAGGAGGGGCACAAACACTCCAACAACTTGATCGCCCACCCCAAGAGCGGTATGATCGACTACTTCGCCCAAGGAGCAGCACAAATACTCCAACAACTCGGTCGCCTACCCCAAGAGCGGTACAATTGACTACTTCGCCCAAAGAGCGGCACAGTCACTCCAACAACTCGGTCGCCTACCCCAAGAGCGGTACGATCGACTACTTCACCCAAGGAGGGGCACAAGCACTCCAACAACTCGGTCGCCTACCCCAAGAGCGGTACGATCGACTACTTCACCTAAGGAGCGGTACAATCAGCAAAAAACAACTTGGCCATTTACTCCAAGAGCAGTATGGTCGACCACTTCGCCCCAAAAGCGGCACAAGTAACAATTACAACTCGGGAGCTTACCCTCAGAACTACTCCGCCCTAAGAATGACGCAGATCTACAGTACAAATCGGTTGATTACCCCAAGAAAAGTATAATCAACTCCTTCAACTCCATTACATTATCAAGAAGAAACAAGCTATGGCAAAGCACGAAAAGCCACAAGAAAAGATAGGGCGAAACTTGTCCATATTATTCAAAAGACATCTCAGAAGAAAAAGAAAGACAGGTCGAAGCCTGCTCATATTAGTCAAAGACAAATTCAAAAGCAGGGCAAAGCCTGATCACATTCATAAGAGGCAAATATATATTACAAGAAACCACAAGTTCATTACATAAAATATCTAAGGAGCTGGAGGCTCAGTAGGAAGCACATTCATCTGTTCCAAAATTTGGTCTGATAGACCACTAAGCTCTACTTTGGCCTCCTCCCACTATCTTGAAAACTCAGCCGATACAGAAGCTTCAGTAATCCGCTCAATCAGGGGCAACAACCCGGACATATGAAACCACATTGTTGATGCATCGATGAAAGCCACTCTTTACAAAATCATAAAACAGGGAAGAAAGCACCGGTATTATACCTCCAAGGCCCAGATCCCTGTCTTCTAGCCAATAAACTGAAGCAATGATGGGAGTGACTGCAGCATAAAGAGCTCAGAATTGATCATGGGCAGCCTTCAGCCTCCCCTGCAAGTCTTGTACTAGCTTCATTACCTGAACAATATCACGATCAGCACCAGATCTCATCAATTGCGCCTGAGCAAATAAATCCTGAGCCTCTTGCAGTTTTGAATCAGCAAGGGTACTTACAGATTCAGCATTATTCTCAGAGGTACGGAGGGTATTGACCATCTCCTCCCTCTCCTTCATCCAGACCTCCTTCTCTTTAACAAGAGCTGAAAGAGGAAGGAATCAACTCAGAAAACAAGAGAAAGAGCCCAAACAAATATATTAAAGCAATGAAAGGGGGACTCACCAGCTTTCTCCCTCTTCAAATTTGAACTCTCAGTTTGAGCCTCTGCTATAGCCTTCTGAGAAGAATCTCGGACAGTATCAGCATCAGCAACCCTGGCATTGAGAGCAACCTCCATAATTCTACGCTGCTCCTTCTCCTGAGCCAGCTTGGCACGAACCCGAGTCAACTCAGACTCAGCATTCTTCAAGTTGGCCTCAATAAGAGCAGCAGATCGCACCTCTTGAGGACCAAACAAGAGATCTTGATCTTCAAGAAAAGACTACGGCAAGGAAAAATCTTATGAGAAATAAGAAGACAGGGAAGAATGAAAGCAAAGAAGCAAAGAAATTTAGTACATTACCTTGAGCTTGGCACTATAAGCCTCCCATGAAGAGACCAACTCGGCCAATCGTTCAATTTGGCCAAGCTAAGCCATTTCCTCTCCTGCCCAAGATAACAGAAGAGTACTCGGCCTAGATGTTGATGGCCAGTCAGCATCAGCAGCAGAAGCAGGAGGAGGGTAGTTATTAGAACCCTCACCCACTGCCGCATCAGCCCGAGTTGCAGCCTCGAGGGCATCTAGAAGAGGTGAACCAGATGGCAGGAGAGCAGCAGCAAAAATCCTCGAAGGGCTATCCACAATCCGGTGCTCCTCCTAAGAGGGCACTAGGGCTCCAACATTTTGCTCCTCAACATGTGGCTCAAGAGGAGCAACACGAGGAGGAGAAGCTACAAAAAGCAGAATTATAAGGACATAAGATACATAAATTTTACAAAAGATAGAAAGGCAAGGCAAAACAAGAGCTTACCAACAACAGATTCTTGTAAAGTTTTTTCAGCCCCAAGGGCTAGAGAAGACGAGGCATCCTCAGAAGGCCTGCATTTGAAAAAAGCACCCGGATTAATC